>NC_044564.1:16842163-16945582 GCF_007565055.1 Rhinopithecus roxellana
CGGGGGCGGACCTGCCTGGGTCCAAACTCCCGAGGGTGCTGATTCTCTTTGCCGATACTCTCCAACGAGCTGTCCACACAGCCAAACCTCACCTTAGGTCTGGGCACTGGGGCTGCACCCTGGGCGCTGGACGTTCTCCCCTGGTCATTAGGAAGTCAGAGCGCGAGTCCTGGCTTAGCGATAAGAGCTGTGTGACCTTGGACAAGTGACTTGATCTCTCTGCGCCCCAGGAACGTGGAGATAATAATAGCACAGACCTCATAGGGCAGTAGTGAGAATCCAGTGAAAATTCATGAGAGCTTTTTGCACAATGCCTGGCATGTATCAAACTTCCAGTAAATGCAAATAAAGAATACAGAGCAAAGAGTAGTATTGTGTGATAGCTGAGGGAGTATTTTACTCTTTGTTTCTTTCTTTTTTTTTGAGACGGAGTCTCGCTTTGTCGCCCAGGTTGGAGTGCAGTGGCGCCATCTCGGCTCACTGCAAGCTCCGCCTCCCGGGTTCACGCCATTCTCCTGCCTCAGCCTCCCTAGTAGCTGGGACTATAGGCGCCCACCACCACGCCCGGCTAATTTTTTGTAGTTTTAGTAGAGACGGGGTTTCACTGTGTTAGCCAGGATGGTCTCAATCTCCTGACTTCGTGATCTGCCCGCCTCAGCCTCCCAAAGTGCTGGGATTACAGGCGTGAGCCACCGCGGCCAGCCGTATTTTGCCCTTTCAAGTGGATCATTTTGCTGGCTGGGAGTCACCCTGGGAGACAGGCCTGGAAGTTTTCTTTGTCCCCGTTTCACAGATGGGGAAACCAAGGCTCAAAGATGTCAAGAGGTCTCCAACCAGGTCTTGGGTGCCAAATCAGCGCTCCCAACCTGAATTCCTGGGTGAATTCACAGTCTGTCACCCCGCTCTGTCTTTCAATCATGCTACTTTAAAAAAACATCCGTTCTGATTTTTGTCATCCCCAGTGAACATCTCAGATACACATCTGCAGGAAAGGCTTTTTTTTTTTTTTTTTTTTTTTTTTGTCCTTCCTTCTACAGAAAATAAGAAGCTACTATATTTTATTTGCTGTGACCTTTGAGAAGGTCCCAGCACACGGATCCCAGGCCACTAAAAAGTCCTGGATCCCTGCATCCAGGCCTACCCCTGGGGGGTCTTCCTCCCACCCTACCCCTCAGGCTTTCTCCTCTCTAGTCCCGATGCCCCTTCTCTGTTCCTGGAACAGCCAAACTCCTTTCTGCCACTGGGTCTTTGCACCTACTGTATATCTGCCTAGACACTCTCCCAGGCCCCTCTTACCACCGTTTTCCCATCTCAAGAGGCCAGCTCTGATTTTACTCCAGCCAGTCCACTGGGCAAGGTGCCCCGCTATCCACTCTCACAGTCCCTTCTCCATCTGCTTCAGCACTTGTCAGAACAGTTACTCAATGCTGTAACACCTTGTTTCCTGTCTGTCACCTCAGCTAGAATACCAGCTTCTCGAGGGCAGAAGTTGTCTCCTTCTTACCCACACCACATGGCCCAGACCTTGGCCGCACTCAATAAATGCTGCTTGACCCACCAACTGGATGAGCGACAAGAGGAGCCCTTGGCCGTTCCTACTCCTTAGCTGCTAAGGAATTTTCCAGCTTCGAATTTATATTTTCATGGCAGATGCAAAAACCGTAGAGTCTCTGCTGATACATGCCAGCTGGTGAAGGAGGAAGCATGTGGCATTACCAATGCATCCTAGGTCCCCCCACATTTACACACTGTCTCCTCCTCCAAATGTGCCCAGGGGCTATCAATATGTTTCCTGGGCAAAAGGCAAGGCCCAGACATAGAGAGTTGACACACTAACACCTTATCTCTCTCTGAACCCATCAGAAGGTTCTGTTGGGGGTAGTTTGGGGTAGTAGTGAGAAGATGGTCAGATCTGCTTGTCCTGGGGCTGGTGACTGAAGTAGGACATGTGACCTCTTGTCCTGGTTCAGCTTCTGTGACTTTGGAAAATTCCTCCTTAGTCCTCAGCAGTTTTTTTTTTTTTTTTCTCAGTATAAAATAATGGTTCAGAATTCAGATTCTAGAATTGGATCTTTCGTCATTTACTAATAAAGCACTTTTCCAGTCTGAATCTCAACTCCTCATCTGTAAAATATTGTTACACGTCTTAATAATGTGAAGATTAAAAACCTAGCTCAAATGTATTCCAAATATTTAATGAATATTCACTGGTTTTTACTAGCTCTCTTTTTTAAAAATTTTTAATTGGCTCAATTTGTGTTACTTTGAAGCCAAAAGCAAGCCCTGCCTATATTTCAAAAGCAGTATCTGAGACCAGCCTGGCTAACATAGTGAAACCCCATCTCTACTAAAAATACAAAAAATTGGCCGGGCTGTGGCGGCGGGAGCCTGTAATCAATCGGAGGCTGAGGCAGGAGAATCGCTTGAACTTGGGAGGCGGAGGTTGCAGTAAGCGAAGATCACGCCACTGTACTCCAGCCTGGGCGATAGTGCGAGACTCTGTCTCAAAAAAAGAAAAAAAAAAAAAAAGAAAAGAAAAGTAGTATCTCCTATTAACAAAGAAAGTCGAGCAAAAACTGACCTGGGACCGCTTTAGTAAATACGGACTCCAGGAAGGAGATACTGAGACCAGAGTCGGTCCCACAGTATATTCGTATCAGATTTGGTGCTTAGAAACTTCTAAACTCTGAGCGCCCTATAAGCAGGATGAGATTCTGTCTTGTACTTGGTTGTGGCTCCAGGGAACAGAATAACGGCTTACACGTAAAGGAGACAGAATACTGAACATTAGCTATCGGATGCTATGCTGCCTGAAGGTAAGTCTAGCGCTATTTCCAGTATCTCGGCGCCTTGGTTTTTACATCGGAAAATGGAGATTAAAAATAATGCCCATAGGTATGAGCTAAGAGGAATGTAAACAAAACAAAATAAAAAGCAATGCCCAATGATTGGAGGATTTGATGAGATGATGCCTGTGAGGTGCTTGGCACCGAGTTTGACACAAGAATTCAGTGTTAGTGGATGCACGGATGCAGGTGCCCAGCAAGAAGGAGGTACTGTGGGTGGATTCACCCTGGCTTCGCTGCGGCTGGGAGTGGGCGCTGCTAGTAAGAGATCTCGCCTCCAAGCTCCTTCCGTGGGCAGGGAAAAAACGGAAGCTCCAAGAAAGAGGAAAGACAGGACCCGAGCAGGGTTTCAGGCAGATGGAGCGCGTCGGTAGCCTGTGGCCAGGGATCCCAGCCAGGAGGGGAAAGAGGAGGCCTGGGTACCCCGCGCCACGGGCGCGCGCGGCGCGTGAGGTGAGGGGGAGGGCGCGGCTCCGCACCAGCCAGCTGCCGCCTCGCGCCCAGGCGCATCTCGGGGGGCGGGGCTGAGTCCCCGGGCCGCAGTGCGATTGGCGGAGGCGAGTGGGTGACGCCGACGGCCGGAGCGAGGCCCCGCCCCCGGCTTGCCCCGCCCCCGCGCGCGCCGGGGGCCGGGCAGCCTCGCTCTGGCTCGCGCCGCGCCCCCGCGCCCAGTCCGCGCGTCAGTCGGTCCCTAGCGCGGCTGCGGGGTGGAGAGCTGCGACCGGCCCAGCGCGCCCACCTGAGGAGGCGGCGGGGTCCGCAGGCATCGCGGGAGGAGGACATCGGAGCCAGGAGACTCGCGCAGCGCCATGGCCCCCATTGGCCTCAAAGCTGTGGTTGGAGAGAGTAAGTGGAGCCGGGGTCCTTCCAGCAGGCGGGGACTGCGGCTCCCGAGGAGCCCCGCGCGGCCCTTGCCCGCAGCGCCCAGGCCTCCAAGCGGGCTGCCCGCCCTACGCCCCCGACCCGAGGCTCCTGGCCCGCGGGGTCCCGTTATTCAGGCGCCGCCCGCGCGAGAGGAAGGCTTCCCCCGCTCTCCCCTCCCTCACTTCACGTTTCACCCCAACCCTCCCCCTGCAGCCCGCCCTCCTCCCTCCCCATCCTCCTTCCTCGCCGTCCCTGTCTTCCCTTTTCCCTGCATCCTCCTTCCCCTCCATCCCTCCCTCCCGCTCTTCCCTTCACCCCCATTTCTCTACCCTTGCCCCATCCTTCTCCCTTCCCCCACCCCTACCCTACCTAACCCCACCTCTCTCCATCCCGCCTCTCCCCCATCCCACCCCCTTCCCATTCCCCCTCTTTCACCCGCAATACCCGTCCCTCACCTTAATCTCGCCTCTACCCCCTGCAGCCCGTCATCCTCCCCCGCACCCCCATCCTCACCCCCTTTACCTTCCCCTCAGTCCCCTCTCCCCTTCCTCGTCTTTATTCCCTGAGCGCCCAGACTCCGCTCCCGTTTCCTGCAGTCCCTCCTCCTCCCCACCCTCCTGGGTGAGTCGTGACGGGCGAGATCCCGGCCTGCGTCCTCCTCCCCCGCCCCGGGCCGCGCCGCGGTCCCTGGCTGCGGGACCCACCTGGGAGACTGGGCCGTCCCCGGCCTGGGGAGGAGACGCCTGTTTTTCGGAGGCTGAGCTCTGCTGGGCCGGGGCCACCTCACTCCTTCCTTTCCCGGGGCTTGGCTTCCAGGGCGGGGACTTATCAGGGTCCTGAACCCCTGAAATCACTCGGGAGATGAGGAGAGCTTCGGTGTCCGCCGCCCAGCGCCGCAGTCTGCAATCTCCCTGCTTGCGGGGCTCGGCCCTGCAGTAGCCGAACGTTTCAGGAGCTCAGACCACGGTGGCAGGGAGGAAATGGTTGTTTATGGGTTTGGATGAAAGGCACCACATGAATGGATTTTTAAAAATGGGTGGCGGCGAGTGGTGGCCGCAGCGGAGCGAGGGCTGATGGTGGGTGACATTTGCAAAGCGGCTTCCTCAGTAGTAAATAAGATTGGTGATATGTGTGGAAAAACAGCCCCTTGTCAATAATTTGTCCATTTCTTTGTAGCAAAAACATGTGTAAGGATTGCTGTGGCTTTTGCTGTCTCTTTGGGGATTAAGTGAAGATTAAAACTGGGCTTTTCTCTGTAGGAGAGGATAAGAAAGGAAAAAGAATAAAATGGTGGAAATTTAGTTTCCTTTCCAATGATTCTCTCCCATCATAGCGCTCGCTGTCTGTGGAATGCTTTTGGCCATGTAGTGTTCTTGTTGAGCACCATAGCTGTTTTATCTCCCCTCCCATTCTTTTCATTGATATATAGGAAATACTCCTACTGAGAAATCTCGTTGTAAAACCTTACCTCACCTATTACATCAGAAGAAAATTGTTATAAAAACTGAGCCCCAAATAAAACGAAATTTTTAAAGGTGCTCATCATAACACCTGCGTTGTACCCATGCAGTACAGGTTCTGATACTTGTTCTCAGGTGTTTAGGGCAAGGAGGACCCATAGGGATCCTCTAATGTCAACATCTCCCTTTACCCGTGAGTAAGAAATGGAGACTTGGAGCAGTTAAGTGACTTCACACAATCAGTGTTAATTTTGTAAAACTTGGTGGGCATTTCCTTGTAACATTAGTAAAAAATAACTTCCTTAATTATTCTGTGTATATATTTTCTTTCCAATATCCTTTTAAAGGGTAGTGAAATATGGAATAGAATCTTACAGGTTGTATTCTTTAAAATGTTATATTTGTACTTTGGGAGGCTGAAATGAGAGGATTGCTTAAGCCCAGGAATTCAAGATCAGCCTGGGTAACATAGTGAGACCCCATCTCTGTAAATATAAAAGTAAAATAAAATGATATATTTGAATACTACACATTGAAGATAAAATCCCCAAGTGTTATAGAAATGAAGTTTTTGCATCATTTTGCTGGAACCCTTGTTTATGCAAGTGGCTCCATAATCCCCCTCCGCCACCTTTAATTAGAAGCAAGCATAAAAGTAAAAAAAAAATCAATACGCAGCATGGTCAGAATTTACTTTCCCAAATAAAGCAAACCCATTGTACACAAAGATAACAAAGCAATTTTACATAAAATTGGTGAATATGGCTAGGCGCAGTGGCTCATGCCTGAATCTCAGGACTTTGGGAGGCTGAGGCGGGCAGGTCACCTGAGGTCAGGAGTTCAAGACCAGCCTGACCAACACAGTGAAACTCTGTCTCTACTAAAAATAAAAAATTAGCTGGGTGTGGTGGCAGGTGCCCGTAATTCCAGCTACTCAGGAGGCTGAACCCTCGCTTGAACCTGGGAGGCAGAGGTTGCAGTGAGCCGAGATCGTGCCATTGCATGCCAGCATGGCGACAGAGCAAGACTCCATCTCAAAAAAAAAAAAAAAAAGAAAAAGAAAAAAATCGGTGATTATGTGAATAGAATTCTATTCCTATAACAATTAGGTATAAATTTTGGGAAAAAAAAAAAGTTGAAATCCTTTGTCAGTGATGGAGGTTAATTCTGGCTTCTAATTTTGGGTGGGGTTTCTAGATTTGCCCTTTTCTCTAAAAGAGGCTGAGGCAGGAGAATTGCTTGAACCGGGAGGCAGAGGTTGCAGTGAGCTGAGATTGCGCCACTGCACTCCAGTCTGGGCTACAAGAGCCAAACTCTGTGTCAAAAAAAAAAAAAAAAAAGAACCTATTATACATTAAAAAAAAAAAAATTGACGATCAAGTAGAGCTTGTTTCAGAAACACAATAGTTCAATATTAGAATGACATTAAGAAATGAAAATTTTAAAACTATATAATCTTTTCAGTAGCAACTGAAAAACAAGTTAATCTGCTTTTAAAAACAAAGCAAAAACTCTTAGTAATCCAGAAGTAAAAGGAGTAGTTTAAATGTCCCTATAGAGAAACCTCTAACCTCCCCAATCCCATCAGGCCTCCCTGTATTCACCGTTTTCTGGACCATTCATTTGTAATTCTTATCACAATTGAAATTAATAAATGATTTGTACTAATTGTAAGACCATAAGTTCGCTGGGGGCAAGAACTAGTATCTAGCACAGTGCTGTCACAACAAACTCTAGCAATAAGTCTGATAGGAAATTAGCAAGACCTTCATAAATGGAGAAGAATGCTATGTTGCTTTATGGAAGAGTATTAAAAAAATCAGTTCTTGCTAAATTAACCTATACATTTAATAAAATTCCTATAGAAGTCCCAACATTCATCTGGAATGGTAAAAGCTAAGCTAAGAGGAGCTAAGAACTTTTTGAAAAAAAAGAAAATGGGAATTTTCACCTACCAGATTCAAAACATACTGTAAAGCTACGGTTACCAAAACATTGTAGCACTTCCAAATGAAGGGGGAAAATGAAAAGTTCAATGACATAGAACAAGAAGTCTAGAGTAGGTCTGGACGAGAATCCCGTATGTGGCAAAGGTGGCATTTTAAGTCAGTGAGCAAAGGAAAGAAAACTCAACACACGATATTCAGGCAGTTGGCTACATTTTGGTGGGGAAAATAAATTTACTTCTGTACTTCACATGTTCACAAAAATAAGTCCCATAGGGATTAAATAAATAAAATGATAAAGGTAGTAGACCATAACAGATGTACGTTTCCTTATATTATTGTGCAGTAGCTTTCTAAACATTATTAGAAAACATTAAGGAAAAGACTGACAGATATGACTACACTTCTATTCAGTAAAAACACCAAAAAGCAATTTGATTTTGTTTTCTTTTTCTTTTCTTTTTTTTTTTTTTTTTGAGACGGAGTCTTGCTCTGTCACCTAGGCTGGAGTGCAGTGGCTGGATCTCAGCTCACTGCAAGCTCCGCCTCCCAGGTTTACGCCATTCTCCTGCCTCAGCCTCCCAAGTAGCTGGGACTACAGGCGCCCGCCACCTCGCCCGGCTAGTTCTTTGTATTTTTTTTTTAGTAGAGACGGGGTTTCACCGTGTTAGCCAGGATGGTCTCGATCTCCTGACCTCCTGACCTCGTGATCCGCCCGTCTCGGCCTCCCAAAGTGCTGGGATTACAGGCTTGAGCCACTGCGCCCGGCCAGCCAAAAAGCAATTTGAAAGACCAATAAGCTTGAAAAGTATCTACAGCATATAACAAAGGACCAATATCTATTTATCTATCTATCTGTAAAGAGCTTTCTTAAATGTTAAAAAACAAAAAGCAACTAAAGAAAAATAGACAAGACATCAGTTAGTTATCTATTGCTGCATAACAAATTACACCAAAATTTAGCAGCTTAAAACAATGAACATTTATTGTCTCAGACATCCTGAGGGTCAGGATCTGGGAGGGGAGCAGCCTGGCTGGGAGGTTGTGGCTTAGGGCCCTCAGGAGGTTACATCAATGGGCTGCAGCTATCTCAAGACCAGACCAGAACTGAAGAATCCACCTCCAATGGCACTCCTGTTGTTGGCAGGCCTCAGTTATCCAGCAGGCTGTTGGCCGGATACCTCAGTTCTTTGCCACAGGGGCTTTGCCTGGGGCAGCTCACAGCATGGCCAGCTGGCTTCCTCCAGAGCCAGCCACCCAAAAGAGGTGGAGACCTGGAGACCGCAGTCTCTGTAACCTAATTTAGAAGGACTGTCATCACTTTTACCATATCCTATCCATCACACAGACCAACCCTGGCACAAGGTGGGAGGGGACTATACAAGCGCATGAATACCAGGAACCAGGGACCACTGGAGGCCATCCTGGGGGCTCTCTTACCCCAGAATGAAAACTAGCTTCAGAACTGGGCTAGGACACAGTAGGAAAGCGGGGAGGAGAGCAAGACCAGCAACCAGATGCCTTCACTTTACACACTTCTGTATTATTTGATTTTCTTCTCTAAAATTTATAGTGTGTTCTAGTTTTATAATGTAAAAAATAAAGGTTTTAAAAATATTTTTTATTAACAGGAAAGCAGAGAATGCATATCTGGTTCTGGCTCAGTACCACCAAGTTCCCCAGGTTGTGCCAGGCTCTAGTCATAACAAGAATGACTACCTACTGAGAACCTATGATGTGCCAGGCACTGTCCTAGTCACTTAAGTATACTATTCCTTTTTTTTTTTTTTTTTGAGTCTCACTCTGTTGCCCAGGCTGGAGTGCAGTGGTGCGATCTTGGCTCATTGTAACCTCTGCCTACCGAGTTCAAGCAATTCTCCTGCCTCAGTCTTATGAGTAGCTGGGACTGTAGGCGTACACCGCCACGCTCGGCTAATTTTTTGCATTTTAGTAGAGGCGGGGTTTCACCTTGTTGCCCAGACTGGTCTCGAACTCCTGAGCTCAGTCAGTCCGCCCGCCTCAGCCTCCCAAAGTGCTGGGATTACAGGCGTGAGCCACCGCGCCCAGCCAAATGTACTATTCTTAATGCTAAATGTCCTAAGTAGATATAAACTATCCCCATTTTAGAGATGAGGAAATTGAGGTACAGATAAAGTCACTTAACAGTACACACAAGTGGTAAGGCTGGAATTCAAACTCAGGCTTCTCTGGCTCCAAAAGGCTGAGCTCTTCATTAGACCAGTCCACCTTGCCCCTTGATGCCCGGTGTAACCCACTAGAAGGGTGGGTAGGAAAGCCATCAATCCTGGAGCACCAGGAAGACACACAAAAGGCCCGAACTCCGGGACTGAAGAATTGCTTTGGACAAAAATAGCTATAAACGTTCCTGTCCATTTGAGTTCATTATGGGTTAGTATTAGAACAAGCTGGACATCCTAATGTTCCAGGCAAGCTGAAACTCTCTGCTTCAGACCATATACTTTCTAATAATGTAACTAGCCAAAGCCAGTCATAAAAATTCTGAATCACTGGTCAAGAAACACATTTTCTCATCATCCCCTCTATAGCCACCCCTCCAACATTTTCCCCGATGATTGAATTCTAAGGTTCCCTCGCCCTGCTTTTCTCTGCCAGGGGATGAAGTGAGTAGAAGGGGCCTTTGTCTAAGGACTGCGGCTCCTCCTACCCTCTCACTGCACTCAGCAGCCCGAAGGTGAGTTCAGGCATCATCCAATTTGCTCTTCTAGGGCCAAATTGTAAGTGGAAAGCAGGAGAGATCAGAGGTGTCAGACCCAGTCTATGAAAGACAGATACTCCTCTTTTTCCTCAATCTCCCTCACTAATCCCCAGCCCTGCCAAATAAATACATGGGGAAAGAACGCTTTGAAAGTTGCACTTTCCAAGTCAATTCAGTCTTTCTTATAAAGTGGCTTCAGTATTTATTTATCAGGTTATAGATTATGATCAATCGGTCTAAACTTTGAATCTAAATCTAAAAATTATTGCTTTGCTTAGAATAAAACTAATAATAAAAACTAAATCTATTGGTCACTTATTAGGTACCAGACACTGTCCTAGGCACGTCGTATATTGTCATTTAATCCTCACAACGATCCCATGAGTTACTCTCATTAGTTTTCTTTTACTTTGAGAAAACGGAGGCTGAGAGAGTTTAGGATAATTCCCCAAGGTTATCAGTTTGTTGTAATAATGTTTGTATGTATGTATTTATTTATTTTGAGACAGAGTCTCGCTCTGTCTCCCATACTGGAGTGCAGTGGCACGATCTCGGCTCACTGCAATCTCCGCCTGCTGGGTTCAAGTGATTCTCCTGCCTCTGCCTCCCAAGTAGCTGGGATTACAGGCATGTGCCACCACGCCTGGCTAATTTTTGTATATATATATATATATATATATATATATATATTTTAGACAGGGTTTCACCATGTTGGTTGAGGCTGGTCTTGAACTTCTGACCTCAAATGATCCACCCACCTTGGCCTCCCAAAGTGCTGGAATTACAGACGTGAGCCACGTGAGCCACGGCCCTAGCCCTGTTGTTATAATGTTTTAATAAGTAACATTTATATCTCATCAACAAGTGCCAAACACTAAACTAAGTGCTTTGTGTATGCTAACTTGTTGAATGTCTATAGTTACCCTGTAAGAGAGGTGTATTCCTTGCACTTTATGGATGAGAACATTGAAGTCAGAGGTGAAGAATGTGCTCTAGGTCCCACAGATGAGAAGAGGCAGATGCAGGATTTGGACCCTGGTGGTTTGGCTGGAGCATCAGTCTTAACCTCGACACCTGTCTTCTCACTTTTGGGTTCCGGCTCACAGGCTGCAGAGCCTGTACTTTTTTTTTTTTTCCCCAGAAATATGTCTCTGTTTCCCAGGCTGGAGCACAGTGGCACAATCATAGCTCACAGCAACCTCAACCTTCTGGGCTCAAGCGATCCTCTTGTCTCAGCATCCCAAGTAGCTGGGACTACAGGCATGCACCACCATGCTCAGTTAATTAAAAAAATATATATATTTTTTAAGACGGAATCTTGCTCTGTCACCAGGCTAAAGTGCATGGTGCGATCTTGGCGCACTGCAACCTCCGCCTCCCGGGTTCAAGTGATTCCCCTGCCTCAGCCTCCTGAGTAGCTGAGACTACAGGTGTGTGCCACCACGCCCAGCTAATTTTTTGTGTTTTTAGTAGAGACAGGGTTTCACCATGTTGGCCAGGATGGTCTCAATCTCTTGACCTCGTGATCCACCTGCCTTGGCCTCCAAAAGTGCTGGGATTACAGACGTGAGCCACCACACCTGGCCAATTTTTAAAAGAATTTGTAGTAGGAATGAGGACTCACTATGTTGCCCAGGCTTGTCTTGAACTCCTGAGCTCAAGTGACCCTCCCACTTCAGCCTCCCAAAGTGCTATATAACCTAATTTAGAAGGGCCTAATTTAGACTACATAGAGCCTGTATTCTTAACCTCTGTTCCTTGATTTTTGATACTTGAAAATATTTTTTCCCTAAATTTTCCCAAAAATGTACAGGATCTAAGTGTCAGTGAGATCCTCCGGATTCTATTCCGGGTTCTGCCCCTGACTCATGGGTGACACTGGGTAAGTCACAGCTCTGCCAACAAGACACTGAAACTTGCACTTTCCCTCTACTAATGACTTAATGTACTGCAAATCCTGCTTGACCTTAAGTACAGGAGAAATTTGACTTGTAAAAAGAGATAACTTAGGCCAGTCACTGGCTCACGCCTATAATTCCAGCACTTTGGGGGGCCAAGGCAGGAGGTTCACTTGAGTCCAGGAGTTCAAAACCAGCCTGGGCAAAATAGTGAGACCTCATCTATACAAAAAATTTAGAAATTAGCCAGCCAGGCATGGTGGCTCACGCCTGTAATCCTAGCACTTTGGGAGGCCGAGGCGGGTGGATCACCTGAGGTCAGGAGTTTGAGACCAGCCTGGCTGACATGGTGAAACCCCGTCTCTACTAATAATACAAAAATTAGCGGGGTGTGGTGGCACACATCTGTAATCCCAGCTACTTGGGAGGCTGAGGCAGGAGAATTGCTTGAACCCGGGAGGCAGAGATTGCAGTGAGCCGAGACAGTACCACTGCACTCCAGCCTGGGCAACAGAATGAGACTCTGTCTCAAAAAAAAAAAAAAAAAAATTAGCCAGGCGTAGTGTTCCCCATCTGTAGTCCCAGCTACTCAGGAGGATTGCTTGAGCCCAGGAAGTCAAGGCTGCAGTGAGCCAAGATCGTCCTACTGCACTCCAGCCTGGGAGACAGAGTGAGACCCTGTTTTTTTTTTTTATTATTTATTTATTTATTTATTTATTTATTTATTTATTTTTTGAGACAGAGTCTCGCTCTGTCGCCCGGGCTGGAGTGCAGTGGCCGGATCTCAGCTCACTGCAAGCTCCGCCTCCCAGGTTTACGCCATTCTCTTGCCTCAGCCTCCTGAGTAGCTGGACTACAGGCGCCCGCCGCCTCGCCCGGCTAGTTTTTTGTATTTTTTAGTAGAGACGGGGTTTCACCATGTTAGCCAGGATGGTCTCGATCTCCTGACCTTGTGATCCGCCTGTCTCGGCCTCCCAAAGTGCTGGGATTACAGGCTTGAGCCACTGCACCCAGCCCGTTTTTTTTTTTTTTTAAAAAAGAGGCAACTTTAGGCTCGGCGCGGTGGCTCATGCCTGTAATCCCAACACTTTGGGAGGCCAAGGCAGGTGGATCACCTGAGGTCAGGAGTTTGAGACCAACCTGGCCGACATGGTGAAACCCTGTCTCTACTAATAATACAAAAATTAGCTGGCCCTGGTGGCACACACCTGTAATCCCAGCTACTTGGGAGGTTGAGGCAGGAGAATTGCTTCAACCCAGGAGGAGGAGATAGCAGTGAGCCGAGATCATGCCATTGCACTCCAGCCTGGGTGACAAGAGAGAAACTCCATCTCAAAAAAAAAAAAAAGGTAACTATTTTGGCAGTGCCTCAACAAGTTACACATAGAGGGCCAGGCACGGTGGCCCATGCCTGTAATCCCAGAACTTTGGGAGTCTGAGGCGGGCAAATCACCTGAGGTCAGGAGTTCGAGACCAGCCTGACCAATGTGGAGAAACTCCGTCTCTACTAAAACTACAAAATATTAGCCAGGCATGGTGGTGCATGTTTGTAATCCCAGTTACTTGGGAGGCTGAGGCAGGAGAATTGCTTGAACCTGGGAGTTGGAGGTTGCAGTGAGCGGAGATTGTGCCATTGCACTTCAGCCTGGGCAACAAGAGCAAAACTCCATCCCCCACCAAAAAAGAAAAAAAAGTTAAACATAGAGTTACCATCTGACTCAGCAATGCCACTCCAGTGTATAGAATCAAAAGAAATGACAATATACATGCACACCAAACTCATATACAAATGTTGCAGCAGCATTTATCAGCCAAACAACCCCAATGCCTATCAAGTAATTAGTAGATGAACAAAATGTGGCCTATTCATACAATGAAATATTACTCAGCTAAAAGAAGGAGTGAAGCACTGACATAGGCTACAACACAGAAGAACTTTGAAAACACGATGATGGCCGGCACAGTGGCTCATGCCTGTAATCCCAGCACTTTGGGAGCCCAAGGCAGGTGGATCACCTGAGGTCAGGAGTTCAAGACCAGCCTGGCCAACATGGCGAAACCCTGTCTCTACTAAAAATACAAAAATTAGCTGGGCGCAGTTGTGGGTGCCTGTAATCCCGGTTACTCGGGAGGCTGAGGGAGGAGAATTGCTTGAACCCAGGAGGTGGAGGTTGCATTGAGCCAAGGTTGTGCGATTGCACTCTAGCCTGGGCGACAAGAGCAAGACTCGGTCTCAGAAAAAAAAAATAAGAAAAAGAAAACATGACACTAAGTGAAAGAAGCCAGATACAAAGGCCACATACTGGATGCTCCCATTTATATGAAGTGTTCAGAGTTGGCAAACCCAGAGACAGAAGGTAGATTAGTGGTTGCCAGGGGCTGGGGGAGGGCAGAATGGGTCCCATTTATATGAAGTATTCAGAGTTGGCAAACCCAGAGACAGAAGGTAGATTAGTGGTTGCCAGGGGCTGGGGGAGGGCAGAATGGGTAGGGATCGCTAACAGGTACAGGGCTTCTTGTTGGGTGATGAAAGTATTCTGACCAGCTACAGGGAGCCAAGATCATGCCACTGCACTCCATCCTGAATGACAGAGCAAGACCCTGTCTCAAAAAAATAAATAACATAAAATGGCAAAGCTTATGTGAATTACATCTGAGTAGTAAGTTTTTAGATGTTTAAAAAAAAAGAGCAAGCTAACTTGAAAGGTAAGCTATTAGCCCAGTTGACACCTTTGTCCTGAACTTTCCCTGGAGTATCACTTAAATGCACATCATCAAGGAAGTCCTTTTAAAAGAGGGTCAGTTTAAAACGTTTACATTGAGAAAGAGAACTTCAATATTTAATTGCACAGCCTGGGTCTCCAGGGAAGAGGGTGCTTAAATATGAGCATTTGTTTTACTTCAAAGTTAAATACAATTCTGTGGGTGACCTGTCCATGTCACAGTTTCTCCATGCAACTGTGAGACAGTTTAGGGGAAAAAAAAATCATCACTATCTGATAACAGATTTAGTAGGATTTTTTTTTTTTTTTTTTGATACAGAGTCTCACTCTTTCACCTAGACTGGAGTACAGTGGCACAATCATGGTTCACTGCAGCCTCGACCTTCCAGGCTCAGGTGATCCTCCCATTTCAGTCTCTCAAGCAACTGGAACTATAGGCACACACCATCACACCTAGCTAATTTTTGTATTTTTTTAAGAGATGGGGTCTCGCTGTGTTGCCCAGGCTAGTCTCAAACTCCTGGGCTCAAGGGATCCTCCTGCCTCAGCCTCCTGAAGTGCTGGGATTATAGGTATGAGACACCATGCCTGGCCTATTATCTTAAGAAAATATCCTAGATATGGTTTTGGAAGAAAAAAAAAAAAACAATTTTTCTGGGAACTATATAGGAAGATAGAATAGGTATAAAAGCAAAGGTGAGGCTGAGTGCAGTGGCTTATGCCTATAATCCCGGCACTTTGGGAGGCCGAGACAGGTGGATCATCTGAGGTCAGGAGATCGAGACCATCCTGGCCAGCATGGTGAAAGCCTGTCTCTACTAAAAATATAAAAATTAGCTGGGCGTGGTGGTGCGTGCCCATAGCCCTAGCTACTCAGGAGGCTTAGGTAGAGAATCACTTGAACCCGGGAAGTGGATGTTGCATGGAGTCAACATTGCACCACTGCAGTGCAGCCTGGGTGACAGAGCAAGACTCTGTCTCAAAAAAAAGCAAAAACAAAAACAAACAAAAAAACAAAACTAAAAGCAAAAGTGATTTTAAAATACAAAATACTCATCCAAATAGATATTGCTATTACACAGGAGTAAAACCTTGGTGACTTGGGTTGTGCTAGCATTGCTTTCTTGGCTGCTGAGTTATGGGAATATCCAATGGGTCCCAGGAAAAAGAAGCCCGCAGCAGGGAGATGAGGGGCTTAAGGCAGCAGCTACGTACCAACAAGTATGGAAGACTTTCACTATTTTAGTATCAGCCAAACTGGTGTGTACCACCAGGATATCAGCTTTGGGTTCAAAAATACATAATGTTGAGAAATTTGGGAAAGACTTGCAACGGTCTGGGACCTGAGAAGATGCTATACGTATGCAATTTAATTCCACAGCTATTTGTTGCCTGCCTGCCATCTGTAATAAACTAGTCTAGGCACCATGAGGAATGGCAAAAGGAACCAGACATAATCCCTGCCTTCAAAGAACTTACGACTTATAATTTAACAAGGAAGCAAAACTTTTGACCAGGTATGGTAGCTCATGCCTGTAATCCCAGCACTTTGGGAGGCCAAGGTGGGCAGACTGTTTGAGTCCAGGAGTTTGAGACCAGCCTGGGCAACATGGCAAAACCCCGTCTTTGCAAAAGAAAAAAAAATTAGCCAGGCAAGGTGGTGCACACCAGTGGTCCCAGCTACTCGGGAGGGTGAGGTAGGAGGATTGCTTGAGCCTGGGAGGTGGAGGTTGCAGTGAGCTTAGGTTGTGCCACTGTACAGCCTGGGTGACCGAGCAAGACTCTGTCACACACACACACACACACACACACACACACACAAAACCAAAACCAAAAAAAAAAAGCCTTTTAACAAATAACTATAACAGGCCAGGCACGGTGGCTCACGCTTGTAATCCCAGGACTTTGGAAGGCCAAGGGGAGTGGATCACTTGAGGTCAGGAGTTCAAGACCAGCCTGGCCAACATGGTGAAGCCCCATCTCTACTAAAAATACAAAAATTAGCAGGGCATGGTGGCGCATGCCTGTAATCCCAGCTACTCCTGTGGCTGAGACACAGGAATTGCTTGAACCCGGGAGGCAGAGGTTGCAGTGAGCTGAGATGGCACCACTGCATTCCAGCCTGGGCAACAGAATGAGACTTCGTCTCAAAAAAATAAAAATAAAAATAAAAAACAAACAAAAAAAACCCTATAACCAAATGCAGAATGCAGAAAGCGCCTTAATAAATAACTGAATGGTGTCAAAAGAGTTAAAGGAGAAATTTATTTTATTTTTTTTTTGAGACAGAGTCTTGTTCTGTCGCCCAGGCTGGAGTGCAGTGGCATGATCTTGGCTCACTGCAACCTCTGCCTCCCACGTTCGAGCAATTCTCCTGCCTCAGCCTCCCGAGTAGCTGGGACTACAGGCATGTGCCACCACACCTAGCTAATTTTTTGTATTTTTAGTAGAGACGGGGTTTCACCATGTTAGCCAGGATGGTCTCGATCTTCTGACCTCATGATCCGCCCTCCTTGGCCTCCCAGAGTGCTGGGATTACAGGCATTAGCCACCATGCCCCGTCAAAATCAGTTTCTTCTATATTGTGTGTAGTTATTCTAATTTCTTGAATAAAATGCTGGAATAATTTATTAATTTTGTTTTGTTTTCTACTAAAAGCATCTGAGGATATGAATTTTCATCTGAATACAGCTTTGGTTGAATCCCATAGGTTTTTTCCCCTGCTCCATAGTTTTTGTTTTTATTTTTGTTTGTTTATTTTTCAGATGAAGTCTCTTTCTGTCACCCAGGCCGGAGTGCAGTGGCGTGATCTCAGCTCACTGCAACTGCACCTTCTGGGTTCAAGCGATTCTCCTGCCTCAGCCTCCCAAGTAGCTGGGTTCAAGCGATTCTCCTGCCTCAGCTTCCTGAGTAGCTGGGGTTACAGGCATGCACCACCATGCCCGGCTAATTTTTGTATTTTTAGTAGAGACGGGGTTTCACCATGTTGGTCAGGCTAGTCTCGATCGCCTAACCTCAAGTGATCCACCCGCTTCCGCCTCCCAAAGTGCTGGGATTACAGGTGTGAGCCACTGCGCCCAGCCCTGCTTCATAATTTTTAATATCCAATATTCTTGCCATTTCTTTTTTTCCTGATTTATTATTTTATTATTTTAGAGACAAGGTCTCAGTCTGTCACCCAGGCTGGAGTACAGTGGCATGATCCATAGCTCACTGCAACCTTGGCCTTCTGGGCTCAATCCCCCTGAGTAGCTGGGACTATATTTGTGGGCCACTGTGCCTGGCTATTGCCATTTACTTTGTGGATGTCACTCTTATAACCAGTGATAAGTAGTTTAAATTGGGGCAAAATTTCCCTAAGAGGTGGTTTGGGACTCAGGTATCATCATCAAATGTAAGAGAGCACGTATCTGCCTCTAGTATCCAAAAAGGGCTTACTGAACGTGCAGTGAAAGGTTTTCCCACTGGCTTTTTTGGCACACAGCACCCTCTGAGACAAACAGGTGCTTGAGAGCTAATGAAATATCTTTAGTGGAGTGATCAGGCTAAATTTTATAGTTATCACTGGCAATGTAACAGCCATAAATCTTGAGCCCTAGTCCTGTGCTCACCTATGCAGGAAGTGCTTTGGGAATCCCCAGTATGATCCTCTTTAATTGCCTCAATTAGTTGCTTCTCTGTGAGGCTGTTGCAAGAGCTAAAGTTAGAGTGAGGTGACTGAGACTGTTTTCTTTTCAGCAGGTATGAGGTTTACTTACCTTTTTCCATGTCTTTTTTCTTTTCTTTTTTTGGGGGGTGGGGGGTGTTTGTGGGAGATAGGGTCTGGCTCTTGTCTCCCAGGCTGGAGTGCAGTGGCAAAATCACAGCTCACTGCAGCTTTGATCTCCTGGGCTCAGGCAATTCTTGCTGGGACTACAGGTGTGTGCAACCACACCTGGCTGATTTTTATATTTCCTGTAGAGAAAATACATGTTGCCCAGGCTGATTTTGGACTCCTGGGCTCAAGCAATCCGCCCACCTCGGCCTCCCAAAGTGCTGAGATCACAGGCATGAGAGCCACCATGCCTGACCTTTTTTTTTTTTTTTTTTTTTTTTTTGATGTGGAGTCTCACTCTGTCACTCAAGCTGGAATACAGTAGCATAACCTTGGCTCACTGCAGCCTCAACCTCCCAGGCTCAAGCCATCCTCCAACCTCAGCCTCCCAAGTAGTTGGGACTACAGGCATGTTGAATCACCATGCCTGGTTGATTTTTTTTTTTTTTTAATTTTTGTATTTTTTTGTAGAGTTGGGGTTTCACCATTTCACCCAGGATGGTCTTGAACTTCCAAGCTCAAGCAGCATGCCCGCCTCCGCCTCTCAAAGTGCTGGGATTATAGGCATGCACCACAGCACCTGCCCTGATCTTTAACTTTTTTCTTTTCAACATTCACCCATCTCTATCTTTCACTTTGTTTTATTTATTTATTTTGAGATAGAGTCTCGCTCTGTCACCCAGACTGTAGTGCAGTGAAGCGATCTCAGCTCACTGTAACCTCCACCTCTGGGGTTCAAGTGATTTTCCTGCCTCAGCCTTGTGAGTAGCTGGGATTACAGGTGCCCGCCACCTAGTATCCAAAAAGAGCTTATTGAATGTGCAGCAAAACACCTCGCTAATTTTGTATTTTCAGTAGGGACGGTGTTTCACCATGTTGGCCAGACTGGTCTCAAAAACTCCTGATCTCAAATGATCCTCCTGCCTTGGTCTCCCGAAGTGCTGGGATTATAGGTGTTAGCCACCACACCCAGCCTCTACCTTTCGCTAATGTCTACTAATTATTTAGTAGACATTAAGAGCAACTTCCAATAAGAGCAAACTTACTGGAAGTGAACGAGATATTAAGTATTTATTACAGTAGGAAAACTTGTTTTATTCTTGGAAAGAAAAAAATTTAGAAGGAGATAAAGTAGAGAAAAAAATTAAAAAAAAAAAATCTTTGGAGCTGGTCTGTGTGAATTCAAATTCATACAGATTTGAATCTGAGTCTCCAGTAGCCACCCCTTATTTGGTGCCCTTCTGAGATGTTCAAGAACTCCAGGACCGTAAATTATAGTCTGTTTTCATTTCAGCATGGCTCAGTAGGGTCTGGGATCAACTGTTTTCATTCATCCAACCAATATTTGTGCCGTCTCTCTGTGTGCCAGAAGCTGTGCCACACAGGCGGCAGATATAGTTGTGTTTAAGTAGACCGGGTCCTTGTGGGATTTAGACAGGTAGTGGTGATGCAGCAGGAATATGCCCTGACAGGGCAATACAGGTGATGCTGGAGCAGGTGGGAAGCACCCAGCAAGACCTGGGCATGAGCAGGGCAGAGTGAGACCTGCAGGATGATGAGTTAGCCAGGCAGGAGATGGAGTCCGTGGGGCCTTGGGGAGAGGAAGGTCTAAGCTTGGCAAGAAAATGAGACAGACTCTGGCTGGCTGGAGCTGTGGGGAGTGTGTGGAGAGCAGTCGGAGAGGTCCCAGGGCCTGCTTAGCCTTGGTAAGGTCATTTATCTTTATTCCAGCAGCTGTGGGAAGCTACTGAAGGTTTTGAGTCCAGGAGAGGCATGGTTAGAAGTGAGTTCAGAATGCTGTCTGGTTGCTGTGTACAGAGTGGGCGGGAGGCAGTGAGAGAGAGGAGGCTATGGTGCCGGTCCTGGCTGGGGATGTGATGGCGAGGATGGTGATTTATGCCAGGGAGAGAGCAGCAGGGTGGGGAGGGGGACCCCGACTTGAAGGCATCTTAGGGTGCTGAAGGGTCAGGTCATGGTGATGGCTGTGCAGGAACAGGAGAGGAGGAGTCAGAAATGAGTCCCAGTTTTCTGGCTTGGGCGGCTGGTTAGAAGGTCATGGTGTGCACTGAGATGAGAGGCAGAGAAGAAACAGGTTTATGGGGGAAGATAAGGTTTTGTAGGCACAGGCTTCAGGTCCTGTGGACCACCTAGGGGGGATGCTAACAGGCAGCAGGCAGACATGCTTGACGTTGGCAGTCACCCGGTGCCAGAGTGTGGGCAGGTCAGATGCACAGGAGAGTGAGAGAAGAGGGCAGAGGTCCCACCCCGCGGGACACTGGCATTTACAGAACAGGTACAGGAAAAGCAGCCAGCAGGCCCGAGAGTCTGAGGGGGAAGGTGAGGCTCACAGCAGTGTCTATGATTTTGTGACTCGTGAGACCCAACCTCAAATTGAGCAAGTGCAAGCTGAGCCAGCCACCAGGAGGCTCCAGTTTAGGAACAGCCCCCACTCTCTAGGCTGGGAGGCTTGGCCGCTGGAAACTTCTCAGGAGTTTTCCTGTCTGTGGTGTTGCCCCTGTGTTTTAGACAACACTTGCCTGTGTTAACTTCATTGCTCAGGATTGTTTTGAGGAGGAAATGAGGAAATGGTTATAGTTAGTCAACATGCAAAACTCTGAGCATTTGGACTTTATGCTGTGTTAAAATGGCATCAGATTGACTGAGTGTGGTGGCTCATGCCTGTAATCCCAGTACTTTGGGAGGCCGAGGTAGGTGGATCGCTTGAGCCCAGGAGTTCAAGACCAGCCTGAGCAATGTGGCGAGACCCTGTCTCTACCAAAAAATAAAAATAAATAAAAATTAAAAAGTACAAAAACTAGCCAGGCATGGTGGCACACGCCTGTAGTCCCAGCTACTCAGTAGGCTGAGGTGGGAGGATCTCCTGAGCCAAGGAGGTCAAGGTTGCAGTAAGCCATGACACACCACTGCACTCCTTCTTGGAGGACAGAGCAAGACCCTGTCTGCTATGGTTTTGTTCTGTGTCCCCACCCAAATCCCACCTTGAATTATAATTCCCCTAATCCCCACGTGTCAAGGACAAGACCAGGTAGAGGTAAGTGAATCATGGGGGCAGTTTCCCTCATACTATTCTCAGATAATGCGTGAGTCCAAAGGTTTTATAGGCGTCTTGCATTTTTCCTGCTGGCACTCATTCTGTCTCCTGCTGCCCTGTGAAGAGGTGCCTTCTGCCATGATTGTAAGTTTTCTGAGGCCTCACCAGCCATGCGGAACTGTGAGTCAATGAAACCTCTTTTCTTTATCAATTACCCGGTCTCAAGTATTTCTTAATAGTAGCGTGAGAATGGACTAATACACCATTTCAATAATAATAATAATAATAATAATAATAAAAAGATGGCATCAAATTGTAGAATCTTGGCTCTGGAAAGGATCTTAGAAGCGTCTAGTCCAGACCATGACCCAGAGTAGGAAGTCAGATTGCGCTAGTCTATTAACTTGATCACATTGGCCAATTTTTTTCTTCTCTGTAGCTGTTGGGGATACAGTATTACCTTCATGTTCCACACCAGTATAGAGTCGCAAATGGCAAGTATAAGCCATGAGGAGTGTGCGGAGGCAGAAAGGCTACTTACCCTATGCTTAGATGTGGCTCAGGACTCTAGCTGATTCTAATCCAGTCGCAGATGAGCCTCATGAGCCTCCTTTATGGCAGTAGAAGCCTTCATTCTGGCAGCCAAGGGAGGAAAAAGGAAGAACATTTAGGCTTAAATGGTTTTTGGAGCCCCTATACTGGGAATGACAAGGTGAAACAAACTCCCTGATCTCTTCTGTCAGTTTCTTCTGAGCATTGGTGTGGCCAGGATAGCATTGGAGAGGAGGCCCCCTGCCCAGTCTCTGGACACATTGGTATTGATGGTTCCAGTTGCTAAGGACTTGAGGAAAACCAAACACTGGTGGTAAGCAAGAGTCACCCTCTGCTCTGGGAGGATTTCACACTATAGGCTTTAAACAATAGACTACAGTGAAGCAGAGCCCTTAAAAATCACTTAATCTGCAGACCTCCTTGTATTGTGGGTCAAAGTGCTGCTTCAGGATTTTAGGATGAGGCTATCGTGTGGCTACTGAGAATATTTTCCAGTTTGCTTTCCCTTAGATAATCTTAGGGTGGATTACCTGGGGGGTGACTCTGGCTCATTCCTCTATAATCACTAATTGACTAGCAAGAAGATCCCTTTAAAAAAGTCACGAGGCCAAGTGCTCACACCTGTAATCCCAGTGCTTTGGGAGGCCAAAGTGGGCAGATCACCTGAGGCCAGGAGTTCAAGACCAGCCTGGCCAACGTGTTGAAATCCTGTCTCTAGTAAAAATACAAAAAATTAGACAGGTGTGATGGTGGGCACCTGTAATCCCAACTACTCGGGAGGCTGAGGCATGAGAATAGCTTGAACCCAGGAGGTGGAGGTTGCAGTGAGCTAAGATTGCAACACTACACTCCAGCCTGGGCGACAGAGTGAGACCCTGTCTCAATACAGAAACAAAAACAAACTGATTGGGAGCTCTCACCTTGTGAATGGGCCTGATCTGGATGGGCTGTTTGTTGGGGAACCCCCAGTGTCAGCATGTTTAGATTTTTCTTCTTGGTCTCTGATTTCCCAGAGAGGTCTCCTTTTGTCTGCTGTCTGGGAGATAAAGGTCTGGCTACCAGAATTCTGGGAACTGACTGGATGAGGTGGGCTGACAGTGGCTTCTCAACAAGCTTTATGCCCCTCCCATTCTTTTAAGTTCCAGAGGCATCTGGTGCTGCCAGTTCCTGAAACTTCTGAGGATTCTGCTGTGTACATTTGGTTGGTTTTCACTGCTCCCTACTGCTGGATTAGGAGTCCTCTTTCATGGACCTGCTAAGTCAGTTACCACACATCTATTGTAGAAAATAAGACAACAGACTCAGAATGTAAAAGCACAACTTTCTCTTTTGTAAGAACTGCATTCCAGGAAGGAAGGAGGGGAGTAGCCACCAGCCAGAGACTGGGGACCACCACACCCGAGTTTCTTTCTTTCTTTTTTTGAGATGGAGTTTCGCTCTTATTGCCCAGGCTGGAGTGTAATGGCACGATCTTGGCTCACTGCAACCTCTACCTCCCAGGTTCAAGCGATTCTCCTGCCTCAGACTCGCAAGTAGCTGGAATTACAGGCATGCGTCACCATGCATGGCTAATATTTGTATTTTTAGTAGAGACGGGGCTTCTCCATGTTGGTCAGGCTAGTCTCGAACTCTCAGCCTCAGGTGATTTCCCTGCCTCGGCCTCCCAAAGTGCTGGGATTATAGGCATGAGCCACTGCACCCAGCCCCGAGTTTCTTAACATAGCAGAGCCTCTGGCTCTTTTGGCCACTTGTTTTTCTTTCTCACTGAGAGGAAATAGAGTCTCCTAAGAGAAAGAGTTTTGGAACACCACAAATCCAGGAATTTAATGCTGAACTAGCCCTCAGCTCACTTTGAAGCAGGAAATCAGATGAGGCCTAAGGTCATGCCTTCAGACTGGATACACCCTCCCGCAATCTTTGGTACAGAACTTTTAAACTAAATTACACAGTGTAGAGAGACAAGCTTCGGTCATTTCTCCGCCACCCACTTAGTCCCTGGCAGAAGGCAGGCAGCACAGACCGTCATCCCAACACACAAGGGGAATATTCAAATCATGCCTTAGGGGCACAGGAAAGGGAGTCAGAGACTGCCCTGCCTGTGATTTTGATACAGGTAGATAGATGATCTGAGAGAACAGCTGATTTCAGTGGAAAGGAAGAAGAAAGATCATGTGGAAACTTTGTAAATGTTCTATGAGGAGAAAAGACAAGTGTAGCATATCGGTAAAGAAGACCAGCACAGACAAAACCATTCATCATTCTAACATAAAATGATCAACCAAGAGCTCAAATGTGATGTAATGTGAGATAACAGAATGAGGTGGAAAATGGGCTAGCAGGGGAATTCAAAAACAGCAAATCATGGCATTGCAGAATGAATAAACCAATTTTATACCGTAAGAAGCAGAATCTTCACTATAAAATATGGAAATTGCTTGAGAAATCGCGCAGCCTGCATATTCATGAGTATTAGCGCGCCCTGTGTTTCTTTTGGTTTTTTCGAGGCTTCTCTTCCTGGAGCTCCACCTTCTTCCTGTGCTCGATCTTTGGCCCCAACCCCAAAAGGATGTTTTCTTTTCCTGGTATCTCACTGTAGCCAGTTCCACAGGTTGGGGAAAGGAAGCAGCCCTCCTAACACTGGCCCTTTGTGTGTGTGGATGGGTGGGTGGGGCATTTCCTGCCTTCTGGAAGCTTCCCTGGGGCTTTTGTCTTACATGGGTTTGACATCTATAGCATGGCTGAACTGAGGGTTCCAGAGGGAGTGTGAGCTTATGGCCTTGTCATGTTGCGTGGGACTAAACATTTCCTAATATCTCAGATCTGTAGACCTGAAGCAGGCTCAATCTTAGAGCAGAACAGATTGGGCTAGTCAGAGTCTTGGACTTGAAAATAAGACAGAGCTGAACATGGTGACACGTACCTGTAGTCCCAGCTACTCAGGAGGCTGAAGCAGGGGGATTGCTTGAGCTCAGGAATTTGAGGCCAGCCTGGGCAACATGGTGAGACTCATTTCAAAAAAGAAAAGAATAAGATGACTGCCACCACCATTGTCATGGATAAATCATGTGATCTCTCCTGGATTCGGTTTCTTTATAAGATAGGCTGCATCAGAATTTCTCAGTCTTGGCACTATTGACATTTTGGGCCAGATGAGCTTATGCCTTGTGGGATGTTTAGCAACATTACTCACCTCTAGTTGTAGATTCCCACAGCATCCCCTAGTTGTGACAATAAAAAATATATCCAGACAATGCTGACTTTCCCCCTGGGGGGGCAAAATCACTCCCTGTTGAGAACCACTGGACTAGGTGATCTTTTTTTTTCTTTTTTCTTTTGAGATGGAGTTCTGCTCTTGTTGCCCAGGCAGGCTGGAGTGCAATGGTGTGACCTTGGCTCATTGCAACCTCCACCTCCCTGGTTCAAGCGATTCTCCTGCCTTAGCCTCCTGAGTAGCTGGGATTACAGGCACATACCACCATGCCTGGCTAATTTTTTGTATTTTTAGTAGAGACAGGGTTTCGCCATGTTGGCCAGGCTGGTTTCGAACTCCTGACCTCCGGTGATCCACCCACCTCAGCCTCCCAAAGTGCTGGGATTACAGGTGTGAGCCACTGTACCGGGCCCCACTGGACTAGGTGATCTTATGTCTCCTGTCTGCTGCTGGGTTTCTGGGATTGTATGAAACACTCCGTTCTTTTCCTCTCTCTCTAGTTTTAGACTCATCTTTAAGTCCTTAGGGAAACTCCCATTCAAGCCAAGAGATGTGATTTGGAGCCATTAAATGCTGCATCTACCAATTTAAGATGCTGGCCACATCTTGGGTTCCTGCCAAGATCAAGATACATATTCTGGGTTTCTGCAGTTGAAGGAGGAATTCCTGCGGCCATCGTAGAGCCTGTAGTAGGAGCATGAGCTTTCTTCGGAGACACAGATGTGGCGGGGCGCAGTGGCTCACGCCTGTAATCCCAGCACTTTGGGAGGCCGAGGCGGGTGGATCACCTGAGGTCAGGAGTTCAAGACCAGCATGACCAATATGGAGAAACCCCATCTCTACTAAAAATAGAAAAATTAGCTGGGCTTGGTGGCAGATGCCTGTAATCCCAGTTACTTGGGAGGCTGAGACAGGAGAATTGCTTGAACCTGGGAGGCGGAAGTTGCAGTGAGCTGAGATGGTGCCACTGCACTCCAGCCTGGGCAACAGAGTGAGACTCTGTCTCAAAACAAACAAACAAACAAAAAAACAGACACAGATGCAGGTTGACAGACCAAGTGGGCATTAAGAGATGGGGTCTGCTGCTGTTGGTAATGTACAAGGGCAATGTCTTTTCTTTCTTTTGTGTTTCTTTTTTTTCCCTGGTCAGCTGTAGTCATGTATCTTTTTTTTTTTTTTTTTAAATGAAGCCTCACTCTGTTGCCCAGGCTGGAGTGTAATGGCACTATCTCGGCTCGCTGCAACCTCTGCCTCCTGGGTTAAAGCAATTCTCCTGTCTCAGCCTCCCGAGTAGCTAGGACTACAGGCGTGCACCACCATACCCAGCTAATTTTTTGTATTTTTAGTAGAGATGGGGTTTCACCATGTTGGCCAGGCTGGTCTTGAACTCCTGACCTCAAGTGATCCGCCCGCCTTGGCTTCCCAAAGTCCTGGGATTACAGATGTGAGCCATAGTGCCTGGCCCAGGCTTCCCAAATAACTGAATGCTAGTATCACTGTGGTGTATAAAAATAGTCCTCATTTTCCAGTCCTTTCTTTTAAAGATGTCCTTATGGCCGGGTGCGGTGGCTCAAGCCTGTAATCCCAGCACTTTGGGAGGCCGAGAGGGGCGGATCACGAGGTCAGGAGATTGAGACCATCCTGGCTAACATGGTGAAACCCCGTCTCTACTAAAAAATACAAAAAACTAGCCGGGCGAGGTGGTGGGCGCCTGTAGTCCCAGCTGCTCAGAGGCTGAGGCAGGAGAATGGCGTGAACCCGGGAGGCGGAGCTTGCAGTGAGCTGAGATCCGGCCACTGCACTCTAGCCCGGCGACAGAGCGAGACTCCGTCTCAAAAAAAAAAAAAAAAGATGTCCTTACATAGCAGAGCTTTATATGGTGACAGTAGTGTTTGCTCCCCTGGAAGGTTACTGTTTCACAATTTTTGTCTTTCTTTGGTCTTTTTGGTTCAAAATATCAACACAACTCAATAGTATTGATGACAATAAGCTGTTGATTTTAAGAAGATATGAATTATTTAGTTTCTGTTTTTGATTGATTTTTCCATTTGTGTGTATTTCATAACTTCACAGCTCCTTTTATCCAAAGGAACATTGTGTCAGGCAACATAAGGAAGAAATAATTTCCCTTTAGAACTGAGGGGAGGTGACTGCTGCCTCTAACATATACCTCTAACGTACTCCTATTTCTCATCTCCACTAGCCCCTGTTTGAGATTTCTTTTTTTTTTGGAGATGGAGTTTCACTCTTGTTGCCCAGGCAACGAGAGTGATCGTACAGTGGCACGATCTCAGCTCACTGCAACCTCCGCCTCCCCGGTTCAGGTGATTCTCCTGCCTCAGCCTTCCAAGTAGCTGGGATTACAGGCATGAGCTACCATGCCCGGCTAATTTTGTATTTTTTTTTAGTAGAAACGGGGTTTTACCGTGCTGGTCAGGCTGGTCTCAAACTCCTGACCTCAGGTGATCTATCCACCTCGGCTTCCTAAAGTGCTGGGATTACAGGCTTGAGCCACTGCGCCCGGCTGAGATGATTTTTTTTTTTTGAAACAGAGTTTCACTCTTGTTACCCAGGCTGGAGTGCAATGGCATGATCTCAGCTCACCACAACCTTCACCTCCCAGGTTCAAGTGATTCTCCTGCCTCAGCCTCCTGAGTAGCTGGGATTACAGGCACGTGCCACCACGCTCGGCTAATTTTTTGTATTTTTAGTAGAGACAGGGTTTCTCCATGTTGATGAGGCTAGTCTTGAACTCCCGACCTTAGGTAATCCACCCACCTCTGCCTCCCAAAGTGCTGGGATTACAGGCATGAACTACTGCTCCTGGCTGTGGCTGAGATTTTTTTTTTTTTTTTTTACTAATCACTTCGAAGGTTCACGAGGCTTTGCTTAGAGATTTTCTAGCTCCTTCACTTTTTGGCTCCAAACCTTATGAAACAGGGATATAAGATAAAAAATGAGAATCTCCCTTAAAAGAGAAAGTAAATAGTCATTTATGTAACCCTACCCAGTATCTTTATGGGTCCGAGGTTAGGATTTGGTTTCTCGGATACTAGGCATTTATCATCAGGCACTCTCCCGGATATTGGCAGTAAACTAGGTTTTGTATGTTACAGCGTTGGACATTTGAGTCTTATGCGATCTTTGGGTGTGCTCAGTAGGCCGATGTAATCAAATCATTGTTAACCCATCTCTACACGTTTTAAAGCTTGTGACAACTCCAAACAATTAGCCCTCACTCTTTTTTCTCACTACCCATTATCCAAAAATCAAACCTAAATAGGAATATTCTCAGATTATAACCAGGCTAATTAGTTGTCATTCAACAGTTATAGGGAGTGATACCCAGTGCTTGCCCTAAGGCTGACAATTTGAGATCTCTATTTTGGTCTCTCCCACTTCCCACAAATACAATTTAGATATAAAATTATAGTAAATTATTCTAGATAACAAACAGTTGATAGAGTTACTGTTTTCAAATGAAGGCACTATGGAACAGTTTTATATTAAGCATAACTGCATTTGTTTTGTTTTTGTTTTTAAAAAATTTTTTTTAGAGACAAGAGTCTTGCTTTGTTGCCCAGACTGGTCTCTAACTCCTGGCTTCAAGCGATCCTCCCACTTTGGCTTCCTAAAGTGTTAGGATTACAACCATTGTGCCCAGCCAGTTTTTTGAGTTTGAGTTTTAAATTTTTATCTAAAACTCTCTAATGATTTTAGAAACAGCTTTATTGATATAATTCACATATTGATATAATTCATTGATATAACCATTGATATAATATAACCATTGATATTGTTCACATGCCATACCATTCACCCATTTAAAGTATACAATTCAATGGCTTTTAGTCTATTAATAGAACAATGTGTCCATCATCACAATCAATTTTAGAACATTTTCAATTACCCCAGAAGGAAACTCCATATTCCTTGTATGTCACCCCTAAACCCCCATTTCTCCTGCCTAGGCAACTACTAATCTCCTTTCCTTTTTTTTTTTTTTTTTTTTTTTTTTTTTGAGACGGAGTCTCGCTCTGTTGCCCAGGCTGGAGTGCAGTGGTGCAATCTCGGCTCACTGCAAGCTCCGCCTCCCGGGTTTACGCCATTCTCCTGCCTCAGCCTCCCGAGTAGCTGGGACTACAGGCGCCCGCCATCTCGCCCGGCTAGTTTTTTGTATTTTTTAGTAGAGACGGGGTTTCACCGTGTTAGCCAGGATGGTCTCGATCTCCTGACCTCGTGATCCGCCCGTCTCGGCCTCCCAAAGTGCTGGGATTACAGGCTTGAGCCACCGCGCCCGGCCTAATCTCCTTTCAATTTCTATGGCTGTGCCTGTTCTGGACATTGCATCTAAATGGCGTTACACAATATGTGGTCCTTTATGACTGCCTTTTTTTTTTTTTTTGAGTCAGAGTCTGTCTCTGTCACCCAGGCTGGAATGCAGTGGTGCAGTCTCGATTCACTGCAAGCTCCGCCTTCCAGATTCACGCCATTCTCCTGCCTCAGCCTCCTGAGTAGCTGGGACTACAGGCGCCCGCCACCATGCCTGGCTACTTTTTGTAGACGGGGTTTCACCATGTTAGCCAGGATGGTCTCGATCTCCTGACCTCATGATCTGCCTGCCTCAGCCTCCCAAAGTGCTGGGATTACAGGCGTGAGCCATCGCGCCCGACCATGACTGCCTTCTCTTACTTAGTGTGTTTTAAAGGTTCTTTGGTCTGACGACATTTATTGTACTTCACTCCTTTTTATGACTGAATAATATTCCATTGTATCGGTATACTGCACTTACCCATTCACCCGTCAGTGGGCGTTTGAGTTGTTTCCACTTTTTGGTTATTATGAATAATGCTGCTAGGAACATTCATATACAAGTCTTTGTGTAGACATACGTTATTTATTTATTTATTTTTTTGAGATGGAGTCTCGCTCTGTCACCCAGGCTGGAGTGCAATGGTGCAATCTTGGCTAACTGCAAGCTCCGCCTCCCGGGTTCTCGCCATTCTCCTGCCTCAGCCTCCCGAGTAGCTGGGACTACAGACTCCTGCCATCACGCCTGGCTAATTTTTTTGTATTTTTAGTAGAGACGGGGTTTCACCGTGTTAGCCAGGATGGTCTCTATCTCCTGACCTCATGATCTGCCCGTCTCAGCCTCCCAAAGTGCTGGGAATACAGGCGTGAGCCACTCCGCCCGGCCTATTTATTTATTTTTAACATTTATTTATTATTATTTTTTGAGACAGGATCTCACTCTGTTGCCCAGGCTGGAGTGCAGTGGCACTATCTCGGCTCATTGCAAACTCTGCCCTCCGGGTTCAAGCAATTCTTTTGCCTCAGCCCCCCCGAGTAGCTCGGATTACAGGTGCATGCCACCACACCTACGTAATTTTTGTATTTTAAGTAGAGACAGGGTTTCACCGTGTTGGCCAGGCCGATCTTGAACTCTTGATCTTAGGTGACCCACCTGCCTCAGCCTCTCAAAGTGATGGGATTACAAGCATGAGCCACCATACCCAGCCAACATATGTTTTAATGTCCTTAGGATATGTACCTAGGAATAGAATTGCTGGATCTCTATGTCTGGTTATTGAGGAACTGCCAGCCTGTTTTCCACAGGAGCTGTACCATTTTATATTCTCACCAGCAGTGCATGAGGGTCCAGTAACATTTTATCTTACTGTGCTTAAGGTGTAATGCCTTCTTTCTCAGACTGGACTGTAAATTCTTTAAGGTAAAAAAATTAATTTATATATTGTTTGTATCCTCTATAGGCTGCAAGTGGTTAGTGCATTTTATTGTGTAATTGCTAGATACTTTATTTCTCTGAGCCTCAGTGTTTTACTTTGTAAAATGAGGGTGATATAATTATTAACCTCTGAGGGCTGCTGGGAGCTTTAAATGAGATGATATATGTAAAACACATAAGGAACTATCTCCCATATAGTCAACCTTCAATACATTTCAGATATTGCTATTATTATGGGCATTTTTTTTTTTTTTGGTTATTTAGAGTAAATTAATGATTGAGTTTTTTCTTTATTTTGAGAAGGAGTCTTGCTTTGTTGCCCAGATTGGAGTGCAGTGGTGCAATCTTGGCTTGCTGCAACCTCCGCCTCCCAGGTTCAAGCAATTTTCCTGCCTCAGCCTCCCTAGTAGTTGGGATTACAGGCACCTGCCACCAAACCTGGCTAATTTTTGTATTTTTAGTAGATACGAGGTTTCACCATGTTGGCCAGGCTGGTCTCTAGCTCCTGACCTCAAGTGACCTGCCCGCCTCAGCCTCCCAAAGTACTGGGACTACAGACGTGAGCCACTGTGCCCAGCTGAGTTTTTTCTTTTTCTTTTCCTTTTTTTTAATTGAGACGGAGTCTCACTCTGTCATCCAGGCTGGAGTGCGATGGCATGATCTAGGCTCACTGCAACCTCCACCTCCCAGGTTCAAGTGATTCTCCTGCCTCAGCCTCCCTAGTAGCTGGGACTACAGGCACGCACCACCATGCCTGGCTAATTTTTGTATTTTTAGTAGAGACAGGGTTTCACCATGCTGGCCAGGCTGGTCTCGAACTCCTGACCTTGTGATCCGCCTGCCTCGGCCTCTCAAAGTGCTGGGATTACAGGTGTGAGCCACTGCGCCCGGCCAAGTTTTTTCTTTAATAAGAGCTTTGAAAAATATTTTGGCTAAGGTTGTAATATCTCAATCAGACACTGGTTAAAAAATTAGCAATAGGAGAATTATCAGATGGTGGACCTTCTTCCAAGCCCCCAGCAAGTTCATTAAACTGTCAAATTTCCTTTGAGCACTCTCTGAGGCGATGGTGTTTATTTCTTCATGTTTATAGGCTGTTTCTCCCTTCCACACCAGAGTGTAGACATTTTGTTTAGCTTGCTCATCATGGTCTTTCTGATGCCTAGAAGGATGTCTGCCACATAGCAGGTGTTCAATAAATATTGTGGAATAGATGTGAAAAAATGTATGCAGAGAAAAGATTAGAAGACAGGAAACATATTACAAACCCCATGGAGGAACAATAAATCACTAGATTCTTCCTTACTGGGAAGGTAAAAATATTATTTAAAATAGGTGATAATGGGACCAGTGATAACCAACAGGGTTAAGTACTGTTGTAAACACTGAGCTAAATGCTGTACTGGCAGTCACTTATTTAATCCTCATGATACCCCTATGAGACATTTGTGGTCCTTCCCATTTTACAGATGGAGAAACTGTGACACATGGAGATTTAATAACTTGCCCAATGGCACAGCTAATGAGTGGAGAAGCAGGGATTTGAACTTTAACCATCTGGCTCCAAAACCCATTTGAATCCCTTTGCTTTACTCTGTCAAGGTGATCTCATAGCAATATGGCACAGCAAAGGACAGCTGGGTTCAGTGTCAGAGTCTAGCCCATGCTAGTGCCAAAGAGACGACATGTGCAGTGGGAAGAACACGCGGATGGGGTCCAGAGAATAGTTTCTGCTCATGCTAGAGTGACCAATTAGTGGCTTACCCACTCCAGATGGCTGTCTTCTGCAGGGAGTATCTCAATCCCCAAATTGGGACCTGGGACCTGGGACCTGGCCTTAGCTGATCTCTAAGGTTCTTTCCAACATTAAAGTTTTCAAGCCCCAAAGAAGAATCGTTGAAAATTACTTCGCCTCCCCAGGCCACAAGGTGACATAGATAAAAAAATTTTACTCGCCTCCTGTGTTAGTGTTTATGTTTACAATAAAGTCCTCACTAGTTTGATTGGAATAAGTCAGCAGGCCTCCAAGTAGAGGCTGTCTTATGAATACATTTAAGGAGATTTGTGCAAATTATTGTATGTTCATACTATGGAATGCTATGTAGTTTAAAAGCATGTGGTAGGTTTGTGTGAAATGATACAAGAGAAAGTCTATAATATATTGAGTAGAAAATATAATTGCAGAACAATGTATGTATGTGTAATATCCCAAAGAGCTGTGTACATGTGCATACCTCCCTACACCTGGGTGTATGTGCCTAGGAAAGGATCTGTAAGGGCACACCTGAAACCGTTAGTGGTTGTTTTCCTTGCAAGAGTAGGGGTAGGGAGGGAAATTTCACCGTGTATTTATATATCATTTGATTTTTTTTTTTTACAAGAATGTGCTACTTTTATATTATTAAGAACTACAGGCCGGGCGCGGTGGCTCAAGCCTGTAGTCCCAGCACTTTGGGAGGCCGAGACGGGCGGATCACGAGGTCAGGAGATCGAGACCATCCTGGCTAACACAGTGAAACCCCGTCTCTACTAAAAAGTACAAAAAACTAGCCGGGCGAGGTGGCGGGCGCCTGTAGTCCCAGCTACTCGGGAGGCTGAGGCAGGAGAATGGCGTGAACCCGGGAGGCGGAGATTGCAGTGAGCTGAGATCCGGCCACTGCACTCCAGCTTGGGCGACAGAGTGAGACTCCGTCTCAAAAAAAAAAAAGAACTACATAGGCTGGGGGCGGTGGCTCATACCTATAATCCCAGCACTTTGGGAGGCTGAGGCAGGCGGATCACCTGAGGTCGGGAGTTTGAGACCAGCCTGACCATCATGGAGAAACCACTTCTCTACTAAAAATACAAAATTAGCTGGGCATGGTGGCACATGCCTGTAATCCCAGCTACTCAGGAGGCTGAGGCAGGAGAATCGTTTGAACCTGGGAGGTGGAGGTTGCAGTGAGCCAAGATTGTGCCATTGCATTCCAGCCTGGGCAGTGAAACTCCATCTCAAAAAAAAAAAAAAAGAACTACATAAAGGCAAAAGGTTAAAGTGGTTTATAATTCGGTTACCAATAGTGTTTGTATAAATGATATTTCCAAGAAAGGAATCTTGAGAGTACTTGGGAAGGCTTGTTCTCAAGTATTTGCACCGTTTTCTGCAATCTTGTTGAACATTAACTTATTCCACCTGGGAAGATGCAACTGTTTATGAAGGAGACCCTTCAGCCCCGCACAAGACATTCAAAAAAACTTGGTTGCTGTCTTTGCTGTCAGGAAAGAGGAACAGACTACCCAGACGTGTTGCTCCAGGGCAGAATTTCCAGCAGCAGAGTGAACCTTTGGGGGCTGAGTCCCAGCCCAGTGTAAACTGGTGAAGAGTGAGCCCTCTTCCTACAATCTGGTTATTGCTGCTGTTTGAAAAGTCCTCTTGACATTTATTTATTTATTTATTTATTTATTTAAGATGGAGTTTTGCTCTTATTGCCCAGGCTGGAGTGCAATGGCGTGCTCTCTGCTCACCGCAACCTCCACCTCCCAGGTTCAAGCAATTCTCCTGCCTTAGCCTCCCGAGTAGCTGGGATTACAGGCATCCACCACCACGCCTGGCTAATTTTGTATTGTAGAGACGGGGTTTCTCCATTTTGAGGCTGGTTTCGAACTCCTGACCTCAGGTGATCCGCCCGCCTTGGCCTCCCAAAGTGCTGGGATTACAGACATGAGCCACCACGCCCAGCCATGTATTTATTTTTTATCTGCTGCCTTACTAAATGTTGTAATGTTGCTAATTGTTTTGATTTCTGCAGATAGATATTTATCAATTTACCAATATTGTAACTCATTTTATTTGCTCATCTGACTGAATTTTTGGATACATGTTAAATAATAACAATTTTAAAACACAGACCTGTGTGCCCTGTTGTGACTAAAACGCCTTTGGCTTTCTTTGGGCCTCTGCTTGTGCTTGAGCATTAACTGACAGATAGCCAGGGGCCACTCTCTGCCCTCTCAGAAGGGAACAGGGGTCCTTATGTTCAACTTTATATTTTCTTTCTTTCTTTCTTTTTCCTTTCTTTCCCTTCCTCCCTCCCTCCCTCCCTTCCTCCCTCCCTCCCTTCCTTCCTTCCTCCCTCCCTCCCTCCCTTCCTCCCTCCCTCCCTCCCTCCCTCCCTCCCTTCCTTCCTCCCTTCTTCCGCCCTTCCTATTTGAGACAGGGTCTCACTCTGTTGCCCAGGCTGGAGTGGTGCAGCAGCATGATCTTGGCTTACTATAGTCTCTGCCTTTCAGGCTCAAAGGGATCCTCCCACCTCAGCCTCCTGAGTATCTGGAACTACAGGCGTGAGCTACCATACCCAGATAATTTTTGTATTTTTTCTAGAGATGGGGTTTTGCCATGTTGCCCGGGCCAAACTTTATATTTTCATTTAGGATTTGTATGCGTTGGTGCGATAGTGCCATTATTCCAAAAATGTTTTCACATGTTTATTGCAGATCAGAGAAGTTTTGAAAGTTTTGGTGAAATATCCATGTAGTTTGCTATCTGCAGTGCCTTGATCTCAGCTCACTGCAAACTCCGCCTCCCAGGTTCAAGCGATTCTCCTGCCTCAGCCTCCTGAGTAGCTGGGATTACAGTCACCCACTACCACGCCTGGCTAATTTTTGTATTTTTAGTAAAGATGAGGTTTCACCATGTTGGCCAGGCTGGTCTCAAACTTCTGACCTCAAGTGATCCACCCATCTCAGCCTCCCAAAGTGCTGGGATTACAGGCATGAGCCACTGTGCCCAGCCACAGTTGTTTTCTTAAGGATTTTTACATTAGGTTAAAAATCTTGATTGGTGGAAGTTATATTTCATAATTTTCTTCTTTCTCTGTATGAATAATATGCTTTTATAGTGATGTCACAAGAGGTGCTTTTTGCAGAGTGCCTCATATGTGGCACTGGACTAAGTAAGCATTTTATCTCAATCTTCACAACAGGCTACTAGAGTATTATAATTTTAATTTTGCAGATGAGAAAACTGAAACTTAAAATGTTTTAAACTTGGCAAGGTGCGGTAGCTCAGTAACTCATGCCTGTAATCCCAGCATTTTGGGAGGCTGGGCAGGTGGATCACCTGAGGTCAGGAGTTCGAAGGCAGCCCTGCCAACATGGTGAAACCCCATCTCTACAAAAAACACAAAAATTAGTTGGGTGTGGTGGTGCATGCCTGTAGTCCCAGCTACTAGGGAGGCTGTGGCAGGAGAATCACTTGAACCCGGGAGGCAGAGGTTGCAGTGAGCCGAGATCTTGCCACTGCACTCCAGCCTGGGTGATAGAGGGAGACTTCTTCTCAAAAAAAAAAGTGCCAAGGTCACACAGCCAGCAAATGCCTGAACCTGGATGTCAGCCCTGGTCTAACTTTAGCACTTCCTTGGGCATTTTTGGGGTGACTTCTGCTTGAGCAGCCAGCATTACCCCCTCAGACCCCTGGAGTTCAGTCAAGAAGATGCCTTTTAGAAGAACGTCTACTGTTGAGTGAGAATAACTCTGGAAATTCCCTGTACTCTGGACTGGTAAAAAGAGGTGGGGAGTTGTGGGCTGAGGTTGGACTCTCTTAGTTGCCTCAGCAGCATGAAGGCAACTTCTCCCAACCTGGGGAAAGTGGATCCCAGTGTTTCTGTCCTGGGCAGTGTGGTGCTCTGGGGCTACCCTGGGGAATCTTGGAATCACCTGTGGTGTTGAGGACTTTGGCTTCTCTTCTCCTAAGCTTCTGGCTCATCTAATATTAGTCATGCTACATCAGGTGTTTGCATGTGCCCTGGGCTCAGGGCATCGGGCATCTGGCATATGTCACTGTGGAGGGCAGTTGTGAGTCCCTCCTAGGCTATGAGGGTGTGGCTTCATAGGGAGCTGCAAGCCTTGCGCAGTCCCTGTAGTGATCCCTGGAGCCTGTATTTTGGGACTCCAATTGAAATATTGGGTGCCTTTGAAGATGTCCTAGATCATCTTAGACCACCAGTCATTTTTCTCAGGATATGGCAGAGATTTGTCAAGGTTGGGAGTCACCCAGGACCTAGAGGATGAGGTTGAGAAGAAACCTGCTTTCTTACTCATTTGGTCATGAGGGAAGCAGAGTCCACTAGGGTCTTTCAGTATTACAGAGAAATTGAAGCTGCCCTGGTCTTTTGAACACATCTCTGTAGACTAGATGGGTGGTGGAGCAGGCATTTGGCTGTAGATACACGTGGTTTGGTATGCAGAAGTAAGACCTCCTGGCTGGACTCGCTTCAGAAGACTTCATTGTTTCTCTCCACATGAAGAGGACTTAGGAAGGAGATGAAATGCGATTGCCCGGGATTGTGAGGAGGTAGCCCAAGCTACTTGATTCTTAATGCTAAACCGAGCTCTAATCCTTGTTTCCTTTTCGGTATTGGATTAGAAAAATGTAGGGCAGGATTAGAATCAGCTGTTAACAATACCCAGGACAAATATATGCCCTGAGAACTTTGGAAAGGAAATAATTTCCTAGGAATGGTGGCAGCTGCAGCGGTAATTTATGTGTGTCTTTTTTTTTTTTTTTTTTAATTTTTTTTTTTGAGACGGAGTCTCGCTCTGTCACCCAAGCTGGAGTGCAGTGGCCAGATCTCAGCTCACTGCAAGCTCCGCCTCCCGGGTTCACGCCATTCTCCTGCCTCAGCCTCCCGAGTAGCTGGGACTACAGGCGCCGCCACCTCACCCGGCTGGTTTTTTGTATTTTTTAGTAGAGACGGGGTTTCACCGTGTTAGCCAGGATGGTCTCGATCTCCTGACCTTGTGATCCGCCCGTCTCGGCCTCCCAAAGTGCTGGGATTACAGGCTTGAGCCACCGCGCCCGGCCATGGTGTCTTTTTAACACTTGTAGTACTTGGTTTTAGTTTTTGATTATATCTCTGCCTTTCCCTATCAAAAGGTGACTTAATTTTTTTCAGTGAATTTATATTAATTTTTAGTGGCAAGAAAATACATTCATCCTCAATAATATAATACATTCAAATAAAGAGTGAAATATACTGTTTTCTGCTGTCATTGTGGCAAAGATTAATATAAGTAAACCACAAGATATTTTATCAGTTAGTATGTTAATTTGGAGAGCCACATAGTACTGGTGAGGATGGGAGACATACTTTTGGAAAGTAATTCAGCAGAATTTATCAGGAGGCCAGAACATGTAGACGTTTTACCAATTTATTCCATACTCAGAAAGCTACCCTAATGGAATAATTTGTGCTAAGAAAAGCCCTGGCCGCAAAGATGTTCACTGACACATTTTTTTGAGAGCATTTTTCTTATGCAGAAAGCTTGGGGCAACATTGGAAGGCACAAATTGGCAAGTAAAGATTAATTATAACTTTATTGCACAAAAATAAGCTTTTGGTATGAGTTTTTCTAATTTTCCTATGCATATCTGCTTTAAAAATAGTTGTAGCATGCTTTTCCCCCCTTAGCCATATATTTTGAGCATTTTCTTCCTCTTTTGTACTCATATATGAAAACTCTAACCTTAATTGAAACTGGCCTTTCTTGCACCTGGACAGCCCAACATTATTGGGAAAAAACATTATTAAGCTGCCTGGTTTAACTTTAAATTCACGGTCATGACCGTCAAATTAGTCCTTAGTACTGTCTGTAAATGCTAAAACATTTCCATAGTAAATTGACTTTCCCAGTCTCTGGGAAGATATGTGATACCTTCTTTCTTCAAAGCTTCCATATATAACACCCCTTCCCCACTCTTAGCCAATGACTTCGTCTCCAACAGGGAAACCCCTCACCTCTGCCACCGTGTCTTCAAGCCCATCTGCGGCTTTCCTTTCCTTTACAAAGGATGCCTCCTGTCCCAGGTCAGGCTTTCCTCTTGTGTCTCAGCTCCAACTCCTTACTCTTCTTCAGGGACCTCAGTCTTCCATTGCTCCATCCTCTCTCCTGCATCGTCAGTCTCCCCTTCCCTTTTGACTTATTGCCAGCATCACTAAAAATGCTCTAATCTTTCGCATCTTTGAAAACACAAATCTTACCCTTGCATCCATGTCTTTGTCTACCCTGTTAGTTTTCATGCCTTTTCTCTGCTACCTTTTAAAGCAAAATTTCTTTTTTTTTTTTTTTTTTTTTGTTGCCCAGGCTGGAGTGCAGTGGCATGATCTCAGCTCACTGCAACCTCCACCTCCCAGGTTCAGGCAATGCTCCTGCCTCAGCCTCCTGAGTAGCTGGGACTATAGGCACGCGGCACCACACCTGGCTAATTTTTTTTTTTTTTTTTGAGACGGAGTCTTACTCTGTCACCAGGCTGGAGTGCAATGGCAAGAATTGGCTCACTGCAACCTCTGCCTCCCAAGGTTCAAGTGATTCTGCTGCCTCGGCCTCCTGAGTAGCTGGGACTACAGGCCTGCCACCTAATTTTTGTATTTTTGGTAGAGACAGGGTTTCACCATATTGGTCAGGCTGGTCTCAAACTCCTGACCTCATGATCCACCTGCCTCAGCCTTCCCAAAGTGCTGGGATTATAGGTATGAGCCACCACGCCCAGCCAAAGCAAAACTTCTTAAGAGTTGTTGTCTGTCTTGTCTTCCTCCTCTCCCATTTTAGTCTGGCTTCATTCTTACCATTTCACTGAAATGCTTGTCAAGGTCCACAAAGACCTTGTCTGTCCATCTCACTCCTCCTGTCAGAGTCATTTTCTGCAGCCTTCCCTCCTGCCTCTATTTGATGATAAGTCCCCAGTGTTTCACTCCAGCTGAGGCTGTGCTTCCAAGCCAAAGAGCTAACTCTAGCTAACTATTTAGCATCTTCCCTTGAATGTGTCTTAGACATCTCAATCTTAAAACAATTAAAATAGAACTCCTGATGTTCTCCTACAGACCAGTTCTCCTCCCTCTAAAACTCTCTGAATGTCTCTACATCACTTTCTTGTCTTAAACCAAAAATCTGGGCGTTAGCTACGTTTCTTTTCTTTTCTGCCACATCTAGTGTATCAGCTAACCTTGTTGGTTTTACCTCCACAGTGTATATCCAATCTACCCACTTCTCACCATCTCCTCTGCCACTGTCATGCCTGGACTGTTGGAAAGGCCTCCTGACTCCACTCCCTGCTTCCGTTCTTGCGTGCTCCTTCTTGTCTCTCTGTAGCACATTAGATCACAACCTGACCTTCCATGGCTTTCCAAAGCCCTTCGGATAAAATCATACTCCTTATCAAAGACTGTGAGACTCTGTATGATCTGGCCTCCAACCTCAGCGTATATCATCTTCAGTTCCCAGAAAATGTCAATCTCATTTTCCTTTTTCCACAAGACTTTGTGCTGTTCCTTCTTCTTTTCCTAGTTCTTGACTGACTTCTTCCTCGTCAGGTCCAACTTGCTTAGAGTGGCCTTGCCTGACCCCCTATTTAAGTAGGCTGCCCACACCCTTTTAAAAAATCATAGCACCTTATTGGCCGGGCGCGGTGGCTTTCGCCTGTAATCCCAGCACTTTGGGAGGCCGAGGCGGGCAGATCACGAGGTCAGGAGATCGAGACCATCCTGGCTAACATGGTGAAACCCCGTCTCTACTAAAAATACAAAAAATTAGCTGGGCATGGTGGCAGGTGCCTGTAGTCCCAATTACTCGGGAGGCTGGGGCAAGAGAATGGCATGAACCCAGGCGGCATAGCTTGCGGTGAGCAGAGATCGCACCACTGCACTCCACCCTGGGCAACAGAGCTAGACTCCGTCTCAAAAAAAAAAAAAAAAGAAAAAGAAATCATAGCACCTTATTTATTTACTTCGGAGCACTTATGAGAAGATGCAATTGCTCTTTTCAGTTAGTGACTGCCGCCTTCCCTAGAGCAGCAGCTCCACAGGAGCTGAGCAGCATAGTATCTTGTTCATTCCCAGGGCTTAGCACAATGGCTGGCAAGTAGCGGTTACTCAACAAATGCTTATTGAGTGAAAGCCTGAATGAATGAGTACGTATTTTTTTCCCATATTATTACTTCCAATGGGTTCATGGTATTCCATTGTACAAATGTAACCTAGTTAACTTAACCACTGCCCTATTATGGATATATTGCTTTCCAGTTTTTCACTATGCTGAAACATGTGAAGTAATCTAAATGGCTATTGGGAATATTGTTGACCATGGACAGATTATGCAGGCATTAAAATCCTAGTAAGCACTTTTATTAAAATGGGTGAAATGAATACATTAAGTGAAAAAAGCATAATATAAAATTTTATATATATCTACAGCATTTTTTTTTTTTTTTTTTTGAGTCAGCATCTCTGTCACCTAGGCTGGAGTACAGTGAGGTGATCTTGGGTTACTGCAACTTTGCCTCTAGCTCAAGCAGTCCCACTACCTCAGCCTCCTGAGTAGCTAGGACTACAGGTGTACACCACCATGACTGGCTAATTTTTGTACTTTTTGTAGAGATGGGGTTTCACCATGTTGTCCAACCTGGTCTTGGACTCCTGGGCTCAAGTGATTTGCCTGCCTTGGCCTCCCAAAGTGCTGGGATTACAAGCATGAGCCACCACACCTGGCCAACATGATCTTAACTATGTAAAAGTGCATAGAAAAAACTAGTATGAAATAAACTAAAATGTTAATTATACATTTCAAGTTGACATGATTACAGATAATTCTTCTTTTCGTTTTTTGTTTTTGTTTTTGTTTTTTTTGTTTTGAGACAAAGTCTCACTCTCTCATCCATGCTGGAGTACAGTGGCTCGATCTTGGCTCACTGCAACCTCCACCTCCTGGGTGCAAGCTATTCTCGTGCCTCAGCCTCCTGAGCATCTGGGATTACAGGTGCGCACCACCACAGCACGTCTGGCTAATTTTTTTGTATTTTTAGTTGAGACAGGGTTTCACCATGTTGGCCAGGCTGGTCTTGAACTCCTGACTTTAGGTGATACTCCCCCGTCAGCCTCCCAAAGTGCTGGGATTACATGCGTGAGCCACTGCACCCGGCCTGATTGTTTTTTTTTTTTTTTCTAATCTTTTTTATTTGAAGATGGAATCTCGCTCTGTCACCAGGTTGGAGTGCAGTGGCATGATCTTGGCTCATTGCAACCTCTGACTCCCTGGTTCAAGTAACTCTCCTGCCTCAGCCTCCCAAGTAGCTGGGATTACAGGCATGCACCACCAGGCACAGCTAATTTTTGTGTTTTTAGTAGAGATGGGGTTTCACCTGACCTCATGATTCGCCCACCTCAGCCTCCCAAAGTGCTGGGATTACAGGCATGAGCCACCGCACCTAGTCTGATTGTTTTTAAGTACATCAGTAATACATGGGATTTTTTCTTTTCCTTCCTTCCTTCTGTCTTTCCTTCCTTTTTTTTTTTTTTGATAGAGTGTGACTCTGGGTCTGTTGCCCAGGCTGGAGTGCAGTGGTGCAATCTTGGCTCACTGCAACCTTCAGCTCCCGGGTTCGAGCAATTCTCCTGCCTCAGCCTCCTGAGTAGATGGGATTACAGGTGCACACTACCATGCCCAACTAATTTTTGTATTTTTAGTAGAGACGAGGTTTCACCATATTGGTCAAGCTGGTCTCGAACTCCTGACCTCAGGTGATCCACCCACCTCGGCCTCCCAACATGCTGGGGTTACAGGTGTGAGCCACTGTGCCTGGCTGGAATTTTTTCTTTATGCTTTTCTGTGTTTTCTAAGTTTACTGCTGTGGGTGTGGGTGTGTGTGTATGTGTTTACTATGATTCAGTGATTACTAAAGATAGTCAAAAGCAGATTTAGGAACCATCAAGCCCTAGATAATTGTCTAACTGTTTGAAGCATACGTGCTGACAACAGCTTTTGCCCTTCAGGTTGCTCTGGGCATGTGTTACTTGGGTTTACAGAGTAGCAAGGGTAGACTTTCCTATGGAGCCTCCACAGCTGGTCAGGGGTGTGTGTGTGTGTTTGTGTGGTGTTCTAGGTAATGGGGCTCATCAAAATGGTGATTTGGGGATGAGAGTGCTCTGGAGATGTGCTCAGGGTTGGGAACTTCACAACTGCTCCTCACATCTGTTTTTAGAGCTTGAAGAGGGCTCATGCGGCCTGAGGCATTGTCACCGCCTTTTACCCACTTAACTTTAGGTAGTGGTTCTCAAATCCGAGCCCTTTTGGGGGTTCATGAGGTCAAAACTATCTTCATACTAAGACCAAGATGTGGTTTTCCTTTTCATTTTCATTCTCTCACAGGGCATGGCGAAGTTTCCCAGATGTTATACATTTCAGGACATACTGGCTGCAGAAGCAGATAGGAGAATCCAGAAGTAGACAGGAGAATGTCTGTGAGGCCAGACATTAAGAAGGGTTGCAGAAATATAAAACAATGCCAACCGTCTCCCTAAAAATGTTTTATTATGACAAATATATTTATTTTTCATTAAAATGCTATTTATGTTAACATACAAGTTTATTATCATCTTAAATGAATTAATATTGTTAAAAATTTCTCAGTTTAATTTCCAATATGATAATTAAGAGTGTAAAGAAATTATGAGACCAAAAAGTTTGAAAACCACTGAATTAAGGAGACCGGAAGAGAACTTTTTTTTTTTTTTTTTGAGACGGAGTCTGACTCTGTCGCTCAGGCTGCAGCGCAGTGGCCAGATCGCAGCTCACTGCAAGCTCCGCCTCCCAGGTTCACGCCATTCTCCTGCCTCAGCCTCCTGAGTAGCTGGGACTACAGGCGCCCGCCACCTCACCCGGCTAGTTTTTTGTATTTTTTAGTAGAGACGGGGGTTTCATCGTGTTAGCCAGGATGGTCTCGATCTCCTGACCTCGTGATCCACCCGCCTCGGCCTCCCAAAGTGCTGGGATTACAGGCTTGAGCCACCGCGCCTGGCCTTTTTTTTTTTTTTTAAATTTTTGAGACAGAGTCTTGCTTTGTCACCCAAGCTGGAGTGCCATGGTGCGATCTCGGCTCACTGCAACCTCTGCCTCCCAGGCTCAAGCCATTCTCCTGCCTCAGCCTCCCGAATAGCTGGGATTACAGGCATATGCCACCACGCCTGGCTAATTTTTGTATTTTTAGTAGCGACAGGGTTTCCCCCATGTTGGCCAGGCTGGTCTCGAACTCCTGACCTCAGGTGATCCGCCCACCTCAGCCTCCCGAAGTACTGTCTTGTTCATCACTGAATCCCTAGCACCAATTACAGGTGTGAGCCACCGTGCCCATCTGAGAACTATTTTTATGGTGGTTTGATTATGGCTCAGTAAACCAGTTGGTGAATTGCATGATTCAGAAACACAAAGCCTAAGGTGTGTAGAAGTCTTTGATATTACATTAATTCCCTCTCTCTCTTTCTCTCTTTCTCTTTTTTTAGAGATTATGCACGATGTGATAAAGAAGGTTAAGAAGAAGGGGGAATGGAAGGTGAGTAGAAAGTACAGTTAATGGGCTTAAGGTGAGTTCACAGAAAAATCAGAAGGGGGCCAGGCGCGGTGGCTCAAGCCTGTAATCCCAGCACTTTGGGAGGCCGAGACGGGCGGATCATGAGGTCAGGAGATCGAGACCATCCTGGCTAACACGGTGAAACCCCGTCTCTACTAAAAATACAAAAAAACTAGCCGGGCGAGGTGGTGGGCGCCTGTAGTCCCAGCTACTCGGGAGGCTGAGGCAGGAGAATGGCGTAAACCCAGGAGGCGGAGCTTGCAGTGAGCTGAGATCTGGCCACTGCACTCCAGTCCGGGCGACAGAGCGAGACTCCGTCTCAAAAAAAAAAAAAAAAAAAAAAAAATCAGAAGGGGATGGAGTTGGAGGAAAGTTGTAGGCAGGAATGAGAGCTTTTGCTGTCCAGAGAGTACAGAATGCTCCTGGATTGGAGAAAGGTGATCTGCTCTGCCTCACATTTCATATGGTCTTGGCTAAGAGGTCTGTGTGTCATAAAGCTTATCTTAAAGACCACCTTGTCAGGCAGTTAGCAGTGCCTGACTCTTTTGTTCAAACAAAACATTACCTGGAACCCGTTAGATAAAGCAGAAGAAGGTATAATTCTGCTGGCTCTGGGAGAGGAAGAAGAGGCCTTCTTGCCCCTTTGTGGCCATAAAGCATCTCCATGGAGTCCATGCACAGTTTGGGCTCAAAGCCCTCATCTGGTCTACCCTCATTGAACTGTAACTACATAAGACAAAAATAGTAAGCTCGTTTATTCATATAACATTAAGAGCAATGCTGGAAACTATAGTGTACTTGAAAGAAGTATTTAAGCCAATCAAACTGAGAGTGGGCCGGGTTCCTGGAGTGGGTGGTACAGGAGTGGCACCTGCAGCCCCCTATGCATGAAGTCAGCATTTTAAGGACTACTTGGTTGTCTGAGGTTGAGAATTATACTGGCCAGAAGAGTGTGCAGTTTTACTTGATTTTTTTGCATGTTGCTGAAGGATTTATACCAGCCAAGAAAGCCCTTAAGTTTTCCTGCAGTCAAAAGCCCATGCAGTTTCAAGCGCATTGGGCCTAGGAACAACAGAGCTGATTAGTATGGGAGGATTTTGAAGTCTCACCAGGGGCCTTTGTTTTAACCATCACATCTGTCCTCACCACCCACAAGGGGAGGCCGTCCGATGGGAACTCTTTTTTTTTTTTGAGACGGAGTCTCGCTCTGTCGCCCAGGCTGGAGTGCAGTGGCGTGATCTCCACTCACTGCAAGCTCCGCCTCCCGGGTTCACGCCATTCTCCTGCCTCAGCCTCCCGTGTAGCTGGGACTACAGGCGCCCGCCAGTGCGCCCAGCTAATTTTTGTATTTTTAGTAGAGATGGGGTTTCACCGTGTTAGCCAGGATGGTCTCAATCTCCTGACCTCATGATCCGCCTGTCTCGGCCTCCCAAAGTGCTGGGATTACAGGCATGAGCCACCGCGCCCGGCCTGATGGGAACTCTTTAGCATACCTTTCTCTCTTACCCTTCCCATCAGTGACGGGCTTGTAGACATGTGAATTTTAAACCAATCTTGAGGAAGCTGCCTTGTATAATAAAAACTAATTGGCCGTTGTACTGCAGCAGAAAGCTTTCTCATCCACACTATCTGCCCTGATGTGTCTTCCTCCTATTGCCTCCTTCTCAGTTTATAGCATTACAAAAAGGGAGGAGAAATAGCCTTGTTTTAACTGCCAGCTTCTTCTCCACTGTGGGCTGAATGAAGATAAGAAAGGTTAGCTGAAGAGTTGCAGGTCTGAAGCTTTTGGGCCAGGACTGGAGCATTCTTGTTCTTCCAGCCTAGACTGAGGTACACCATGTCCCAGCCGACATGTGTGTTAGTGGCACAGTTCTGATGATGCCTTTCATTAAGTCCCCACATACCAGACCCCATGTGCAGGCGGTAGTGTTCACTCTCCCCTTAAACACAAGTGTATGCCCTGAAAAAGTACTCACTAATATGATTATCTCTGAATGTTGGAGCTGTAGATGATATTTTCCTTTATTTGTTTATTTATTTTTGAGACAGAGTCTTGCTGTTGCCCAGGCTGGAGTGCAATGGCGTGATCTCGGCTCACTGCAACCTCCGCTTCCTGGGTTCAAATGATTCTCCTGTCTCAGCCTCTCGAGTAGCTGGGATTACAGGTGTGAGCCACCACACCTGGCTAATGTTTGTATTTTTGTAGAGACAGGGTTTCACCATCCTGGCCAGGCTGGTCTCGAACTCCTGACCTCAAGTGATCCACCCACCTCGGCCTCCCAAAATGTTGGGATTACAGACATGAGCCACCATGCCCGACTGATTTTTTTTCCTTTTTTAAATGGGTATTTACTTTATTATGGGAAATAAAAACTTTTTTTTTAAGTTTATAAAATTAGGTCAGTGAGAGGAAACTCTAACTCCTAGAAGGTTAGGTTAGGGTGTGGGAGGTACAAGCGAGCATGTAGCCCCTTTGGCTTCTGGTCCATAGGAAATATGGCTTCTTCTGTACTCTGCACTTCTGGAGCTCCTTTTGGTGTCTTAATGCGGTAAGCTGAGCGAGAACCACAGCAGATGCCATGCAGCCAATATGCTGTTCTCTTTCCTTGCAGGTGCTGGTGGTGGATCAGTTAAGCATGAGGATGCTGTCCTCCTGCTGCAAGATGACAGACATCATGACCGAGGGCATAACAAGTGAGCATGCTCTCTGTGCTTGAGCAGTACTGGAGCCTTCTCTCTGTGGCGGGCTTAGCTCTTTCCTATTCGTTATTATCTCCTTTGATTTTAGATTCTTCCAGCAACCTGTGTGCTAAGACTAGAAGCTCCTGAGAGGCCCAAGGCTATCTTGTTCATTACTGAATCCCTAGCACCAAATCCAGGGCTAGATGCTCATTCAATGTGTGTTAAAGGAATGCCAAAAGAAAGGTTAAATCAAGAAAGAAAAGGCAGCCCACCCAAAAGAAAAAAAGTTCTCAGCAGGCACTTAACAAAAGATGAAATCCAAATGGCCAATCAATCTATGAAAATTGTCCACTGTCGGCCGGGCGCGGTGGCTCAAGCCTGTAATCCCAGCAATTTGGGAGGCTGAGACGGGCGGATCACAAGGTCAGGAGATCGAGACCACCCTGGCTAACACGGTGAAACCCCGTCTCTACTAAAAATACAAAAAACTAGCCAGGCGAGGTGGCGGCGCCTGTAGTCCCAGCTACTCGGGAGGCTGAGGCAGGAGAATGGCGTGAACCCGGGAGGCGGAGCTTGCAGTGAGCTGAGATATGGCCTCTGCACTCTAGCCTGGGTGACAGAGCGAGACTCCGTCTCAAAAAAAAAAAAAAAAAAAAAAGAAAAGAAAATTGTCACTATCACTAGTGGGAAATGCAATTCAAACCAGAGTGTGAGATGCCAATACAGATTCAAAATATTAGAATATTTAATCTCTGAGAGTGCCAAGTGACGGTGGGAAGGTAGAAAAATGGAAACTCCTATGTGATGGAATGTCTGCCCCTTTGAAAAGCACTTGGCAGTGTCTAGTAAAGTTGAAGGTATGCATGTCCCGTGAGCCAGCAAGTCTGTGGTCAGGTGTATGTCCTAGACAACCTCAGGTATGTGTGCCTAGGATACATGTGTAGGAATACATGTGCAGTGTTGCTCATAGGTGCCTAAGTGGAAAACAACCAAAACATACATCAAGTGTAGAATGGTTAAGTCAGTTGCGGTGCAATTACACAGCAGAACACTCTACAGGGATGAAAATGGGCGAGCCCTGAGCGCTCACAGTAACATGAATGCATCTGATAAACACAACGGTGAGCAAAGACATCAAGACACGCAAGACCACTGAGAGTGAGCCTTCATTCCACAGAGTTCAGACCGCAGAGCTCAGCTGTGTTGTTTTAAAATGCAGATGTAGGGGGTAAAACCTAAAGAGAAGAGCTCACCATTCAAAGGAGGATAATGATTCTGTTTGCAGGGAAGAGAGGAAATGGCGTTGACAGAGGGGAATGTGAGCTGGAGCCAGGGCACTTATGTGGTGCTGATTGGGTTTTTGTTTCTTAACTGGGGTGGTCCTTATTTAGACATTTGCCTTATAGTTATTTGTATGTTTATGTTTTGTTCACGCTTTGGAATGTGTGCTATAACTTTTGGTAAATGACAAGGAGTATGATTGCTGGATCACATGATGAGTGTGTTTAGATTTGTAAGATACTGCCAAACCAGTTTTCAAAGTGGCTGACCATTTTGCATTCCCAGCAGTAGTGAATGAGAGTTCCTGTTGCTCCACATCCTTACCAGCATTTGGAGTTGTCAGTGTTCTGGATTTTGAGCATTCTACTAGCTGTGTAGTGGTACGGTATCGTTGTTTTAATTTGCATTTCCTTGATGACCTAGGATGTGGAGCGTCTTTTCACATGCTTATTTGCCATCTGTAGATTGTTTTTTGGTGCAGTGTCTGTAAGGTCTTTGGCCCATTTTTTAATTGGGTTATTTGTTTTCTTATTGTTGAATTTTAAAGGATCTTCGTATATTTTGGATAACAGTTCTTTTTTTTTTTTTTTTTTTGAGGCGGAGTCTCGCTCTGTCGCCCGGACTGGAGTGCAGTGGCCAGATCTCAGCTCACTGCAAGCTCCGCCTCCCGGGTTCACGCCATTCTCCTGCCTCAGCCTCCCGAGTAGCTGGGACTACAGGCGCCCGCCACCTCGCCCGGCTAGTTTTTGTATTTTTAGTAGAGACGGGGTTTCACCGTGTTAGCCAGGATGGTCTCGATCTCCTGACCTCGTGATCCGCCCGTCTCGGCCTCCCAAAGTGCTGGGATTACAGGCTTGAGCCACCGTGCCCGGCCTGGATAACAGTTCTTTATCAGATGTGTCTTTTGGAAATATTTGCCCTCAGTCTGTGACTTGTCTTTTCATTCTCTTGATGGCATCTTTCACAGAGCAGTAAATTTTAATTTTAATGAAGTCCAGCTTATCAATTCTTTTTTTCATGGATTGTCACTTTGGTGTCATATCTAAAAAGTCATTGCAAAATCCAAGGCTGCCTAGCTTTTCTTTTATGTAATCCTCTAGGAGTTTTATAATTTTGCATTTTACATTTAGGTCTGTGATCCATTTTGAGTCAACATTTCTAAAGGGTATAAGACATGTGTCTGTATTCATTTTGGTTGCACATGGATGTGATTCCTTCATTTTTAAAAAACAGATCCGGTGTATCTATCAGCAGAAGCATAGTCCTGTAAATGGCATACACAGTTTTTTGTTTTGTTTTGTTTTGTTTTTTTGAGACCTAGTCTTGCTGTCTCCCAGGCTGGAGGGCAGTGGCGCAGTCTTATCTCACCACAACCTCTGCCTCCTGGGTTCAAGCGATTATCCTGCCTCAGCCTCCCAAGTAGCTGGGATTATAGGCACCTGCCACTGTGCCCAGCTAATTTTTGTATTTTTAGTAGAGACAGGGTTTTACCATTTTGGCAGGCTTGTCTCAAACTTCTGACCTTAGGTGATCCACCTGCTTTGGCCTCCCAAAGTGGTGGGATTACAGGTGTGAGCCACCGCACCTGGCACACATACACAATTTTTGATGTGACTTTTATGTCATTTAGTGATCTAAGTCAGTGTGTTTTTTGTTTGTTTTTGAGACAGAATCTCGCTCTGTTGCCCAGGATGGAGTATAGTGGTGCAATCTTGGCTCACTGCAGACTCCGCCTCTGGAATCAGGCAATTCTCATGCCTCAGCCTCCTGAGTAGCTGGGATTACAAGCAGGCACCAGCACACCTGGATATATATATATATATTTTTTTTTGTTTGTTTGTTTTTGTTTTTGTTTTTTTTTTTAGTAGAGACAGGGTTTTACCATGTTGGCCAAGCTGGTCTTCAACTCCTGGCCTCAAGTTTTCTGCTCACTTTGGCCTCCCAAAGTGCTGGGATTACAGATGTGAGCTACCGTGCCCTGCCCCAAGTCAGTCTTAAGACTAGGCTTGCCCCTATTTTGAGCTTACGATGTTATTTTCTTCATTGAATTTTTGAAACTATTTTTTTCGTCTATCAAAGCAAAAACAAACAAAACAACCCACAAAAGTAAAGGGGAAAAACACCAAATGGAGCTAACAAGGATCTAAGAAAAGAGCAGTAACCCCCTGTCCTCCCATCTCCCATCCTCGGGGTCCATTACCCCAGAGACAGCCGCCTCGCTCTTCATTCTGGTCATCTTTTTGATTTTTCTACATAAATGCTTGTTCTATTATCTCTTGAATCATTAATTGACTTCCTGTGGGAGATGGGGATTCAGAGCGCTCCACTATACACAGACTCTCTCCTACCCCTAAAAGTGGTTTTTAAAAAATGTCCTGCGGCCGGGCACGGTGGTTCAAGCCTGTAATCTCAGCACTTTGGGAGGCCAAGACAGGCGGATCACGAGGTCAGGAGATCGAGACCATCCTGGCTAACACGGTGAAACCCCGTCTCTACTAAAAAATACAAAAAACTAGCCGCGCGAGGTGGTGGGCGCCCGTAGTCCCAGCTACTCGGGAGGCTGAGGCAAGAGAATGGTGTGAACCCAGGAGGCGGAGCTTGCAGTGAGCTGAGATCTGGCCACTGCACTTTGGGAGGTGGAGGCAGGCGGCTCACAAGGTCAGGAATTTGAGACCAGCCTGTCCAACATAGTGAAACCCCATCTCTACTAAAAATACAAAAATTAGCCAAGCGTGGTGGCATGTGCCTGTAGTCCCAGCTACTCAGGAAGCTGAGGCAGGAGAATCGCTTGAACCTGGGAGGTGGAGGTTGCAGTGAGCTGAGATCGTGCCCCTGCACTCCAGCGTGGACGACAGAGCAAGACTATCTCAAAAAGAAAAAAAGAAAAAAGTGTTCTTACTTAGCAAAATTTAAAAGTTAGCAACCCTATGTTGAAGCTCTGAAATATTTTGGGGGCAAGTATTAGAGGCCTAGTAAATTAAAAAATCTATAACCACTGGTAAAGTAGATGTTTGGGGATTTTGGTATTAATTTGAACATTATTTGGGGTGAAAATCTTTATAAATGTTCCGAGTCTTTATCAATGTTACAGTCTTTTAAAGTGATGCTTTTATCTACTTAAATCATCTGCACAGGAAGAATGGCACCTGTATAATTGCCTTGCTCCCTCCATGCCAGAAGACAGTAGATAACACATTTTAAGCATTACCAGGTGATTGGTAAGATTCTCCCAAACGCTGTTCTTTCCAGGTGAAGTCACTGACATAACTGTAGAGGAAACAAGCAAACCAAAGCCCATGGTTTGTTTTAACCAAATAGAATGTTTAATCTTTGCGCTATTGAAGGAAGCAATATTGTATAGAGGATGTAGTTGGAATGCCTTCATTTGATATGCAGAGGAGAGCAATGAAACTATCCAGCTGTTGATAAATAAACCCAACATGGAAATTCTAAAGGAATTGGGATTATCTAGGGCAGATGAGACAAAGCGGAAGAAGAGGCAGAGGACCCATTCTTGACAGAATTAGATAGCATTTTCCATTTTCTCTCAGAACAGATCAATGAATTTACTTAAACTGAAATGGGAAGTGAGAAATATCTAGTGTGATAAGATTTCAGATTTTCCTTTGTTGTTATTTTTGTTTTTGAGATGGAGTCTCTGTCACTCAGGCTGGAGTGCAGTGGTACGATCTTGGCTCACTGCAACCTCCACCTCCTATGTTCAAGCAATTCTCCCACCTCAGCCTCCTGGGTGACTAGAATTATAGGCACATTCCAACATGCCTGGCTAATTTTTGTAGTTTTTTAGTAGAGATGAGGTTTCACCATGTTGGCCAGGCTGGTCTTGAACTCTAGACCTCAAGTGATGTGCCCCCCTCAGCCTTCCAGAGTGCTGGGATTACAGGCATGAGCCACCATACCCAGCCTGGATTTCAGATTCTAACATCTTGGGCATGTTGAGACCATGGAATTCACTCCCAAGGAACGTGGTAACCTTAAGGAATGGGTGAATGATTGTTTCCCCCCCACTGTAGATATTTATCGGCAACAGTCTGAAGGTAGCCTGTCTATATTGCTTCTGGTTTTATGGTCATCCATCATGTTTTCTTATTCACTGTGGGTTGTTTTGTTGTCTAGTTGTGGAAGATATCAACAAGCGCAGAGAGCCACTCCCTAGCCTGGAGGCTGTGTATCTCATCACTCCATCCGAGAAGGTAAACCTTCCACCAGAGGAGGACTCTGGCTAAGGTTAGATGAACTGGCTTGGGATTTATGTGTCACAGACTGTCTGACATTTCTAGGTTAAGCACGCATTTAACACACTGCTCTGTTTAAGCATGCAATCCACAATGGGGTGGGGCGAAGGGTGGTGTTTATGCAGTGAGAAGTGATGTATTAAACGTTCTTAAACACAGCAGCTGTGCAGAAAACCAGAGCCTGTGTTCCATGGCCCTGGATCATTCTAGTTTTCCCCCTTGCACTCCCTCTTCAGGTAGGACCCACTCTGTCTCATTAGCAGTCCACCTCCAGACTTTGGTATTTTATGCTTTCATTTTATTTTATCAATATCCAGTTACTGTTCAGATTTACCTGTCTTATAATTTTGGAGGTTACTTCAAATCACCTTCCAAACAAGGTCCAACTCCTTGCTTTTGGGTAATAGTTGTCTTAGGCAGGTTTTGTTTTGTTTTGTCATTTTTGTTTTGTTTTTTTGAGACGGAGTCTAACTCTGTTGCCCAGGCTGGAGTGCAGTGGCACAATCTCAGCTCACTGCAACCTCCACCTCCCGGGTTCAAGATTCTCCTGCCTCACCCTGCCGAGTAGCTGGGATTACAGGCACCCCCCTGCCACACCCAGCTAATTTTTGTATTTTTATTAGAGACGGGGTTTCACCATGTTGGCCAGGCTGGTCTCAAACTCCTGACCTCGAGTGATCCACCTGTCTCAGTCTCCCAAAGTGCTGGGATTACAAGCGTGAGCCACTACGCTCAGCCTTTTTTTTTGAGCCAGGTCTCATCCATCACCCAGGCTGGAGTGCAGTGGTGTGGTCACAGCTCACTACAGCCCCGACCTCTGGGGCTTAAGTGAGCCTCCCACCTCAGCCTCCCAAATAGCTGGGACTGCAGGCACACGCCACCATGCCCAGCTAATTTTTGGTAGAGATGGGGGTCTTGCTATGTTGCCTAGGCTAGTGGCAAACTCCTGAGCTCAAGCAATCCACCTGCCTTGGCCTCCCAAAGTGTTGGGATTACAGGCGTGAGCCACCACACCAGCCTTAGGTGTCTTAGGCTATATAAATTTCCTCCAATTTTCACACTTTCTTTCCACTTTGAAAACTGGCCTACATATGAGTTTCTACAGATACAAGTAAATTGCCAAAAGGTCATCAATGTGAATCTCCTGGAAGGTTTCTGCCCAATTTCCTTTTTTTGTGGGTGTCTTCCTAACAACTAATTACATGGCTCCAGAGAACTGATACTGTCATTCCAGAATGAGCTAAGAAGGCCTTTGTTCATCTAAACTCTGAAATAATACTAATTTTAAGTCCTCAGGACTTGGTTGTGGCCAAACATGAGTGTTAGAATTATGCATCAAAAATCCCCTGATTTTGTGCAAGTGTCTTGAAGCCATTGGATTTAACTCAGTTCAGATACAGGTCCCATTTGGCTCTAGAATTGGATTCAGGTCCCTCTTTTTTCCCCCTGTTCACAGTCCGTCCACTCTCTCATCAGTGACTTTAAGGACCCGCCGACTGCTAAATACCGGGCCGCACACGTCTTCTTCACTGACTGTGAGTACAACCGAGAGCTGTCCCCAGTCCCATCAGGCAGGTTAGCATTTCTGCACAGCTGGGCTGAGCCAAAACTAAGGCAGGTCAAGAGGGAAGAAATGGGTTGTTACCATGCTTGTCCCAATCTGCTAGTTTCTCTTCAGAAGATAAATTGCATAAGAGACAAAAATAAGTGCACCAAATACAAACCCACTAGATCATGCAGTCCTTCCTGCTGAAAAATAGCACACAAGCACTTCTTCTCAGGACTGACAGGCTTGGTGCTGAGAATGACCTTCCTGAGGCTTGGCATTTCATTATGTAGACTTCAGTCAGCACTGTATGCTGTAGTATGTTTCCATCAATTTTTCAACTACAAAGATATTCCAATTCAGTAGTCTTTGAATTAAATAGAAGCTGCGTCATTACCATGGAATTAGTTTTCTTATGTTGTGGGGATTTTATGCTCAGATTCTGGCGGAGAAGCAGAGGGAGATGAATTGACCTGGATAGCTACAGAGTATAAAACAGTAAGAATTCACCCAGAGATCTTCTCTCTAGGGATAAACTCCCACTGCACTCACCGCTGAGAAAATGGAAAGGATATAGAAGAAGAATGATTTTGGCCAGGTGTGGTGGCTCACACCTGTAATCCCAGCACTTTGGGAGGCTGAGGTGGGTGGATCACCTGAGGTCAGGAGTTCAAGATCAGCCTGGCCAACATGGTGAAACCCTGTCTCTACAGAAATACAAAAATTAGCTGGACATGACGGCAGGTGCCTATAATCCCAACTACTCAGGAGGCTGAGGCGGGAGAATTGCTTGAACCCGGGAGGTAGAGGTTGCAGTGAGCAAGATCACGCCATTGCACTCCAGCCTGGGTGACAGAGTGAGACTCCATCTCAAAAAAAAAAAAAAAAAAAAAAAATCCTGATAAAATGAAGAGCCCACTGTACGTGTGCAGCTATTAAATGAACCATCAAATGGACAGGAAAGCCAACTGTCTTTTGTCATGCTTGCAGCTTGTCCAGATGCCCTGTTTAATGAACTGGTAAAATCTCGAGCAGCCAAAGTCATCAAAACTCTGACGGAAATCAATATTGCATTTCTCCCATATGAATCCCAGGTGAGCCTGAGTAGGGGGTGCGAAGGAAATCTGCATCCTCTCCTATTCTGAGAGGGTGGGGTGGGACCTACTAAAGAGTGGGGGAGGGAAGGTACCATGCTGTGAATTGCCAAATAACAGGTTATAAGTGAATGTTTACTGAATGGAAATAGTATTCCATAGGGCCTGCCCCCTGCCCTCATCTTACTCTCCAGTTGTTTCTGACTTTGCATCAGCCTTGTGCCTTTCTTTGTGTGCATTTCATCCTTGCTCTCAGTGCTCACTCTTGTCGGCTGACTCCTTGAATAACCATAGAATAGCCAATCAAAAACGAGCTTGGAAGGAGAGCGAGGGAGGGGAGCAGAAGCATCCCATCTGCTGTGAAGGAGACTGTTTTTTAGGTAGAGATAACCTCAGCTTGTCATGTGCTGAAAGAGCAGATGGCAGCCTTCGTCATTAGCCGTTAACACTTCAAGTGCCAAATGCCAGGCCCATAAATTGCTCCCTTGGAAACAAACAAAATTATTAAACAAATAAAGGTGAAGCTGATTGTGAGAGAACAGACACAACTTGTCTTGGTATTTTAAGAGTTGTTAAAATGTCTTTTCTTACCAAACAAGGAAACAAAAACCACAGGACTTTGATGCATTTTATGGAGCTAAAAGATGATTGTGGCATATTGGATCTTTACAGATCAGCTTCGAGACACCGGAGAGTGACCTATTCTCAGAGAAAGAGAGACGCATAAGATGTAGTGTGAACATTTAAAAACAGGCTTCCTTCTCACTTGGCCTAAAGCCTGTCACCTGCTTGGGGAAAGGAATTTTTTTTTCTTCTGTATGTTCCGTCCCTACGTGGACAGAACAAAATCCAGCTTTAGCATATTCAACAATATTATATTTCAGAAATTTTGAGAAAGTAATAAACTCTTTTTATATACCATTTTTTAAGGTTAAGGTAGTTTATATAAATGAGAATTTAAGAGAATACTGATCACTGGAAGACTCAGTCATTTAAGAGAGAATCTTCAACTTCTAGCACACTCCAAAAAAAAAGAAGTGGAAAAAGAAAAGACAAATATGGCCGGGCATGGTGGCTCACGCCTATAATCCCAGCACTTTGGGAGGCCGAGATGGGTGGATCATGAGGTCAGGAGATCGAGACCATCCTGTCTAACACGGTGAAACTCCATCTCTACTAAAAATACAAAAAAATTAGCCGGGCGTGGTGGCGGATGCCTGTAGTCCCAGCTACTTGGGAGGCTGAGGCAGGAGAATGGTGTGAACCTGGGAAGAAGAGCTTGCAGTGAGCTGAGACCATGCCACTGCACTCTAGCCTGGGCAACAGAGCGAGACTCCATCTCAGAAAAAAAAAAAAAGAAAGAAAGAAAAGACAAATACTTAGAACATACTACTGAAAATAAGGTATTATTAAATCCATAAATAGCTCCTTTATTTGCCCGCAGTCACACACAGTATCTGGCTTGTCTCTTATTTATTGAAACTAAGCTTACAATTTCCAGTGTAGTCTCACACTAACCCCTTCTGCTGTCCTCCTGGCCTTGTCACTGTTCTTCAGGCACCCGAGACACACACCTGCCCGAGGTCCTTGGCACTACCTGTTCCCTGCATGTGGAAGTCCCCTGTTGGTGATAAACATCCCACCTTCAAGCCCTTGCTCAGACGTCACCTTCTCAGCGAGTCCTGGTGTCCTCCCTGTCCAGCCCTCCTAGACATCCTCCCCTGCTCTGATATTTTCTCATATACTTGCCAGTTTCTCAGGACCACGCAATTCGCTTTTCATTATGTTTATTGCCTGCTTTCTCTTACTAGATTGCAAACTCCTTGAGGACAGGGATGTTTTGGTCACTAATAGTTCCCAAGTGTTTAGCACATGGGCACGTGGTAGGCACCCAGCACATATTTGTGGAAGAAACAGGAACATATTCTATAGACTCACTGCCAGGGTCGGAGAATACTCCGATAGTTCGCAATATGTATTAATACTTTTTCTGCTCCCCAGGTCTATTCCTTGGACTCTGCTGACTCTTTCCAAAGCTTCTACAGTCCCCACAAGGCTCAGATGAAGAATCCTATACTGGAGCGCCTGGCAGAGCAGATCGCGACCCTGTGTGCCACCCTGAAGGAGTACCCGGCTGTGCGGTATCGGGGGTAAGGCAGTGCACCTTTCTGCCAGAGTGGCATCCTGTGTGTCCCCCAAGCGAGGAGCTGGCCTGGACTCCTCCTCTGGCCTTAAGGTTCCTCTGACAGTTGTCTCAAGAAGATCAGGATTTGAGCATCTCTCACTTAAAATTATTCTTCCAATGGTTTTGTTATCTTCTAAATGTTATAGCAAAATATAATAATACATGCAGAAAAAAGCACAAATCAACTATTGAATAACGAAAATGTGAACCTCTGTGTAATTGCAACTCAGGCTGCCTACCATTTTTCATGTCTTTCTGATCTTTAAAGACAAATACTATCTTTACTAAAGATGTTTCAGAGTAAGACAAAACACAGAGTAATTCTCCGAAGGACATGTTCCTCAGATTTTATAAAGCCACGCATTCCTCACTTGCTTGCTGTGTGCTGAGTGCTGGGGGCACCTGAAGCTGAAGACCCGGCCCATGATCAGGGAGGATGGGTGGGATTGCCTTCCAGTGTGTGTGTGCATGAGAGATGCACCCCTGCAGGCTCGGCCCTGCGAGACAGGACAGGCCAAGTGCTGGGGGCAACCACAGTAGAGAGAGGGCCCTTTGAGCCAAGGGTGAAGCCTGTCTGCAGACCACAGGTGACAATAGGCTCATGAGGAGAGAGGGGCCAGCATTTTGTGTGTACAGTTGGCTCTTGCATTTGGTATAAACAAAAACTTGGAGTTGGGAAAATGTGGGGCACATTTGGGGAAGACGGGTAGCCTAGCACAGTGTATGTGTAGGGCAGTGGCATGGGATGAAGCCAATTCTGGAGGTCTCAGATGTCAGGTTTGGGATTATGGCCTTCAGTGGTTATCACTGGAAACCTATGGGGGATTTGGACAGGGGGGTGACCACAGCACTCTGGGAAAGTGAAGTCTGGAATATGAGCAGGAGTCAGGGCAAGGAAAAACCAGAAGGGGTGGCTAAACAGGAGGCCACTGCAGAAGGAACAAAGGGCCTGGTCTTGGAGTGATGGGAATGGGGTGGACAGGTAAGGACAGAATCTGAGAGGGTGCAGAGGTAGACTCATAACTGCCAGAAGGTTGGGAGTAGGGCAGGAAGGGCTTAGGCTACCAAGGCATTGTGCTGAGTTAACCAAGAGCTTGGTGTTGCCACAGATCATGGGTTCACCCATCCTGTGACCTCATCGTCTGCTGGAAGTTGTGGCCATAGAAAAACACCTCCTGGTTGCTGTCCCAGTGCCTGGCTTCCCTCCACTGTTGGTACTCATGACAAAGCCGACTGGCAGTTAAGAAATGGGACCTAGGTGGCGTCTCCTGACTGACCAGCAGGAGTTCAGGCAGGTAGCGGGGCTGCTGCAGTGCTGACGCTGGCCAGGAGGCAGGCAGCCACCGCCCCAGCATCAGGTCAGGTGGGGGCCAGGGAGTGCCGTCAGACCCAACCATGGGGAAAGGTTCAAAGGTTCTCACATTGTTCTGGCCATGCCAGCTGAAATGTCACTCTCCAACAAACAAAACAATACAAGACCCAAGAGAATGTGAACTGAGGGAAGTGAGAATCATGGGAGTCAGGCTGGGGGCCTGATCGTGGCAAAAGGTTGACTGACTGGTCAGGGCCCCCAGTGGAAGTGTGGTGGTTTATCTGAAGCTGCTTGGAAAGATGTACGTTTCCACTTAGATCATTCTGGGAAAAAAGCAATAAGAAAATCACTTATTTATGGTCCAGGCACTGAGCTAAGTGTTTTATTTTGCTTTTCCTCTCTAATTATACTCTCATTGTAAAAATACCAGTACAGACGATGCTCACATCTCCCCTAACCCCCTGCACTGCTTGGCTTCCTTTCCCGGGGGCAGCTAGCACCATCACGATGCTGGGTGGTTCATGCTCTGTCACTCCTCCTTTGTCAGGGAATACAAGGACAATGCCCTGCTGGCTCAGCTAATCCAGGACAAGCTTGATGCCTATAAAGCTGATGACCCAACAATGGGGGAGGTAAGTCTGGCTTGGACCACATTGTTTTCTTACCAAGGACCGCAGTGTTTATGTGACAGTCCCAGAGACAGCTTGGTTCTGTTGCCGCAGAGTGTATGTCAGTGCTGCTTTTCCTGGGGACTGGCCTCCAGCGAAATGCCCGAAGCCCCTGGGGCAGGGCGATCTCCGTGTGTTCAGCGTGGCCAGGGTGACCAACTTGTTCTGTTTGCCAGGGCTTTCCTGGTTGCAGCACTGAATAGCCAACGTCCTGGAAAACCCACAGAAGCACAACAGCAAACCAGAAAATCGACACTGACACGCTCTTCAGAGCTCATTCAGCATTCACTGGTTTTTACACATGCTCTGTGTACAGTCCTGTGCAGTTTTACACATGGATAGGTTCATGTAACCATCTTACAATCAAGATACAGAGCTGTTTCCTCACCACCTTGATTTTAAAACTGAAGGTCCCAGGTCCTGGGAACCCGCTCAGTCCCAGGCAGACTGGAGGGTGGTTGCCCCATTTGTAGTTGAACTTGGGCAGCACGCTCCTACAGAAACTCACTTCAGCTCCTAGCATTTCATATCTGCCTCTAAATGCGCTTGCTATGAAATGGAAACACTGGAGTCTTTTAGGGTATTTTTGGTGATCTTGTCCAGTGGTAGACTTCTGTGCTGCGTTAATAGCTTTGCACCTCAGAGTTCGCTTCCTGCTGCCCTCCTTTGCAAGAGGGGTTTGCTAGGTGGAGAAGCCGGAGTTGGCTGAGTGGCTTGTGAAGCATCTCCCTGTTTTCCCCCAGGGCCCAGACAAGGCACGCTCCCAGCTTTTGATCCTGGATCGAGGCTTTGACCCCAGCTCCCCTGTGCTCCACGAATTGACTTTTCAGGCTATGAGTTATGATCTGCTGCCTATCGAAAATGATGTATACAAGTAAGTATAGTGTTACAAACCCCAGAGTGCATGCGGCTCTGCACATGAACCAAAAATACATCTAGAAAAAGAACGGGTTTTTTTGTTTGTTTTGAGACGGAGTCTCGCTCTGTTGCCCAGGCGGGAGTGCAGTGGTGTGATCTCGGCTCACTGCAACCTCTGCCTCCTGGGTTCAAGCAATTCTCCTGCCTCAGCCTCCCAAGTAGCTGGGGTTACAGGTGTGTGCCACCATGCCTAGCTAATTTTTTGTATTTTTTTTAGTAGGGATGGGATTTCACTGTGCTGGTCAGGCTGGTCTCGAACTCCTGACCTCGTGATCAGCCTGCCTCAGCCTCCCAAAGTGCTGAGATTACAGGCATGAGCTACCACGCCTGGCAGAAAAAGAGCGTTTTTTGTTTTGTTTTTTTTTTAAGATGAAGTCTTGCCCTATCACCCAGGCTGGAGTGCAGTGGCGCAATCTCTGCTCACTGCAACCTCTGCCTCCCAGGTTCAAGCAGTTCTCCTGCCTCAGCCTCCCAAGTAGCTGGGATTACAGGTGTGCGCCACCACGTCCGGCTAATTTTTTGTATCTTTAGTAGAGATGGGGTTTCACCATGTTGGCCAGCCTGGTCTCAAACTCCTGACTGCATGCCTCAGCCTCCCAAAGTGCTGGGATTACAGGTGTGAGCCACCGTGCCCAGCAAAAGAGTGTTTTTAACCCTAGGAAAAATGGTTCATTGATTCAACCTTGCAAATTAGCCTGTAAGTTCTTCTGTAAGTTCCACAGATCCAGGTGGCATTTCTAGGCAGGAACTCATGACCTGTCCTCTTTTGGGGGAGGACAAGCACTTTAGGTCTTTGTTTCCCAGCTCACATCACCTCAGGTCATAGCCTACTTGGATATGTTAATATGTTGATTTTGTGTTTATGTGTGTATCTCATTCAGAGTTGAAATTTTTATTTTCGGCCGGGCGCGGTGGCTCAAGCCTGTAATCCCAGCACTTTGGGAGGCCGAGACGGGCGGATCACGAGGTCAGGAGATCGAGACCATCCTGGCGAACACGGTGAAACCCCGTCTCTACTAAAAAAAAAAAAATACAAAAAAAAAAACTAGCCGGGCGAGGTGGCGGGCGCCTGTAGTCCCAGCTACTCGGGAGGCTGAGACAGGAGAATGGCGTAAACCCGGGAGGCGGAGCTTGCAGTGAGCTGAGATCCGGCCACTGCACTCCAGCCTGGGCGACAGAGCGAGACTCCGTCTCAAAAAAAAAAAAAAAAAAAAAAAAAAAAAAAAAAAAAAAGAAATTTTTATTTTCTGTTTTATTGGTTCTGCCTCTCTGGAGGCAGAGTTGAAACTTCTTGTTTATAGATCCTGAAATATGATGATGATGAAATATATCAACAGAAGTTTCGTACTGAACTTTCCTTACAGAGAAGCTGTTTTCTTCATTTATAAAAAACATTTTTCTTGGTAACAATCATCAGAAATTTAGTTTCTAAAAACCAGTTTTTCCTTTTATGGAACCACACTGCATGAGAAACAGACTGTATGAGAACAGATATTGTTCTCATGGCGTTTAATAGCACCCATCATAAAGACAGTGGTTTCAAAATGAAGATTCCAAAAATATGAGTGAATCTCGGTTTTCCCTGTTGGTAGCTATAATTTGTGCTTCCTCCAGCTGTTCGCGATTTCCCATGTGATGGGTGCCGAGGGCCCATTGCAGGCAGCTGCTGGAAGCTATTTAGGCACCACACATTAAGGATGACATCCCAGTGCCTTTCCAGAGGGACAGATATGATCTTTACCTTTCCCCTATAAATAACTAAACTCATGTATGACCTGACTTCATGCCCTGGACAGGCAGCTCAGGTGGAGCTTGTATCAGCTGACCCAGAAGATTTTAAGACAGAATTTCAAGTTGGTTGACTTTGAATAGAGCTTTGAGTCTCTCCTACCCAAGGAATTGCAGCCCGGGTCAGTGCTGCCACAGCAGGCCTGATTGACATGTTCAATGTTCGGGACTTGCTGTGACGGCACTTGTGAACATCTGACAGCTGAGGGTGGTGAGCTGCTGCTGCTGTAAGCTGAAGAGGGTTCGATGACTGTTGTGGAGACAGTGCGCTCCAGCTGAGTCCCGTCTCCATTCTAGGTACGAGACAAGCGGCATCGGGGAGGCACGGGTGAAGGAGGTGCTCCTGGACGAGGACGACGACCTGTGGATAGCACTGCGCCACAAGCACATCGCAGAGGTGTCCCAGTAAGAGCCCCCTACCCCCTTCTCCAGCGAGGCGCCTCTCCCCAGCTGCTGTTGATGATGTGCTCACTCTGGGCACCTCGTGGGGGCTCATCCTTGTGTGAATTCGTTTCCTTGGCAGAGTCATCAACATGCTAACCCATAATGATAAATCCCTTCTGTTCTCTGAGCTTGAGCTACTCTGACTTCGTGAAGTTAGAAAATCAATTTTGTATTAGGGCTGCTTTTAGGATTCTTGGAAAACATATGTAGCTCTCTCAGAAAAATGCATTACAAACATTAGACCCAAACACCACAGTATACAATTGGATTTTCTTTTTTATAGCTGCTATATTCAACCTTCCCTGTTTTACCTACAGTTCCTGAGCAATAGCTGATGTCTCCTTACTAAACTGTATTCAGCTCTGAAAATGTTTCAGAATCTTTCTAATATTTAAACATTGTTGTAAGAACTTTAAACTGTAGATAATGATTCTGCTTTTTCAGAAAGACACATTCTGCTACCCTGAGTTAGTGATATATTCAGGAAATTTCCAAGGAAGAGTGAGAAAACAATACAGCCTTGGATAGTTCTGTTGTTTAGAGAAGAGGTCTCTAAACTTTTTTGATCGCTCAGCTTAAAAAGATATTAACCCATGGCCCGGCATGGTGGCTCACACCTGTAATCCCAGCACTTTGGGAGGCCGAGGCAGGTGGATCACCTGAGGTCAGGAATTCGAGACCAGCCTGGCTAACATGGTGAAACCCTATCTCTACTAAAAATACAAAAATTAGCTGAGCGTGGTGGCGTGTGCCTATAGTCCCAGCTACTTGGGAGGCTGAGGCAGGAGAATCACTTGAACCTGGGACGCGGAGGTTGCAATGAGCCAAGATTCCGCCATTGCATCCCAGCCTGGACGACAGAGCAAAACTCCGACTCAAAAAATAAAAAAGATATTAATCCACATTTCAGTAAATTAAATGTATTTATGAATTTAAAATATGCTTTATTGTACTAATGTGTGTATTTACAACATATATATGTTTGTATATTTTTCAAACATGAATTATGTTTCACCATATTCCAACATAAATTTGACAAAATGAGGTAAAATAAACACAGATATTCTAATATTTTCTTCTCTTTTCTCCTTGAATAATCTGGTACACCCCACTCTGGAGATCACTGGTTTCAAATATTAATTAGAAAAGCTACATGTCTCTCTTTTCTCTTAGAAAATAACTTCTTTTCTTTCTTTCTTTCTTTTTTTTTTTTTTTTTTTGAGACCGAGCCTTGCTCTGTCACCCAGGCTGGAGTGCAGTGGCACAGTCTCAGCTCACTGCCACCTCTGCCTTCTGGGTTCAAGCAATTCTCATGCCTTAGCCTTCCAAGTAGCTGGGATTACAGAAGTGTGCCACATGGCCGGGCGCGGTGGGTCATGCTTGTAATCCCAGCACTTTGGGAGGCCGAGACGGGTGGATCACGAGGTCAGGAGATCGAGAACACCCTGGCTAACATGGTGAAACCCTGTGTCTACTAAAAATACAAAAATTAGCCGGGCGAGGTGGCGGGTGCCTGTAGTCCCAGTTACACGGGAGGCTGAGGCAGAAGAATGGCGTGAACCCGGGAGGTGGAGCTTGCAGTGAGTGGAGATCGCGCCACTGCACTCCTGCCTGGGCGACAGAGCTAGACTCCGTCTCAAAAAAAAAAAAAAAAAAAGTGTGCCACATGCCCAGCTAATTTCTGTATTTTTAGTAGAGACGGAATTTCACCATGTTGACCAGGCTGGTCTCGAACTCCCAACTTCAGGTAATCTGCCCGCCTTGGCCTCCCAAAGTGCTGGGATTACAGGCGTGAGCCACCACGCCTGGCAAAAAGTAACTTTAAATGCATACCTTACTGGCAGGAAAACCAGTTTAGGAGTACCACATACTCCTAAAGGAAAAATTGCATGACTCCTCTAGCATCCATAGCAAGGCCTATGGTGTTGCTGTGAAACTTAGCTGCCTCCTTTTATTTTTCAGGGAAGTCACCCGGTCTCTGAAAGATTTTTCTTCTAGCAAGAGAATGAATACTGGAGAGAAGGTAAACCCATGCCAGCACTCAAATGCCAGTAAATTAGTCCCTGCTTTCTCTCTAAGAGCAGGGAAGTTGCTTCCTCTGAATAGGACTAGTGGGTTAGAAAGGTCATATCCCTTTCTTAGTTTACATCATTTTGCCTTATTTTTATTTTGTTTTTATTATTATTATTATTATTATTATTTATTATTATTGACAGAGTCTTGCTCTGTTTCCCAGGCTGAGGTGCAGTGGCAGGATCTTGGCTCACTGCAACCTCCGCATTTTGGGTTCAAGCAATTCTCCTGCCTCAGCCTCTCGAGTAGCTGGGATTACAGGCACACAACACCACGCCTGGCTAATTTTTTTGTATTTTTAGTAGAGATGGGGTTTCACCATCTTGGCCAGGGTGGTTTTGTACTCTTGACCTCAAGCGACCCACCCACCTCAGCCTCCCAAAGTGCTAGGATTACAGGTGTGAGCCACTGCGCCCAGCCATTTTTACACTTAAGATACAGATCCAGGCTGGGCGTGGTGGATCATGCCTGTAATCTCAGCACTTTGGGAGGCCAAGGCAGGTGGATCACAAGGTCAGGAGTTCGAGGTCAGCCTGGCCAACATGGTGAAACCCCGTCTCTACTAAGAATACAAAAAATTATCTGGGTATGGTGACGGGCACCTGTAATCCCAGCTACTTGGGAGGCTGAGGCAGGAGAATTGCTTCAACCCGGGAGGTGGAGGTTGCAGTGAGCCAAGATCACATCATTGCACTCCAGCCTGAGTGACAGAGTGAGACTCTGTCAAAAAAAAAAAAAAAAAAGATACAGATCCAGAGCCCCTAGATTTTGATATTTACAGAGAACTGCTTTTTGTTACTCTGAGGGTTAATATTTACTATTTTGGATCATGATTCATTTTAAGGCAGAAGAACAAACTGTGAGACCTTTTTTTTTTTTTTTGAGACGGAGTCTCACTCTGTCACCCAGGCCGGAGTGCAGTGGCCGGATCTCAGCTCACTGCAAGCTCCGCCTCCCGGGTTTACGCCATTCTCCTGCCTCAGCCTCCCGAGTAGCTGGGACTACAGGCGCCCGCCACCTCACCCGGCTAGTTTTTTTGTATTTTTTTAGTAGAGACGGGTTTCACTGTGTTAGCCAGGATGGTCTCGATCTCCTGACCTCGTGATCCACCCGTCTCGGCCTCCCAAAGTGCTGGGATTACAGGCTTGAGCCACCGCGCCCGGCCAAGACCTTTTTTTAACTTGTAGTGAAATTAGAATTTATGGCCGGGTGTGGTGGCTCACGCCTGTAATCCCAGCACTTTGGGAGGCGAAGGTGGGTGGATCACAAGATCAGGAGATTGAGACCATCCTAGCTAACATGGTGAAACCCTGTCTCTACCAAAAATACAAAAATTAGCCGGGTGTGGTGGCGGGCGCCTGTAGTCCCAGCTACTCGGGAGGCTGAGGCAGGAGAATGGCATGAAGCCGGGAGGCAGAGCTTGCAGTGAGCCAAGATTGCGCCACTGCACTCCAGCCTGGGTGACAGAGCAAGACTCCATCTCAAAAAAAAAAAAAAAAAAAAAATTAGAATTTATAAGCTACCTTACCTAAGCCTCTCCATATCCTGCCTGTTTATCAGAGGTGGTGCACCTGTCTTAGTCAAGGGAAGTGAAATTACCCAACTGCAACTCTGGTTGTATTACTCCCTTGCTTAAAACCATTTAAGGGGACTTCCTGTTCCCCTTAGAATAACTCCCATCTGCAGCACACACACACACACACACACACACACACACACACACAACCCTTCCAAAGCCCAGATCATGAGCCCCACAGGCCTCTCTCTGGTCTCATCTCTGCCCCTGTCCTTCTTGCCCTGCCTTCCTGCTCCAGCCATGCCAGGGTCCTCTTACCTCAGACCTGGCCAGGTTCTTTGGCTCAAACATCATTTCCTCAGGGAAACCCTCCCCGGTCCCCTACCTAGACTAGGCAGATGTCTGTGCCATGTGCACTGCACCCACACTACCTGGTGAGTACCCTCGAAGGGCCCTGATCTCTGCAATGCTTTATCTGACTCCTCTCCTGGATGCTCTGATTCTCCGTGAATCAGAGATTCTTTTTTTTACTTTTGTCCTTGTATCTCCAGCACCTAATCGTTCCTGGTATATAGTAGTAATTAAGTAAATTTTTGTGGGATAAATGGATGGGATTAGATGGCCTACACAGTTAGAAAGCACACAGACCCATCTTGCCCCTCGGGTGCAGATTGCCACCCTCTCTGACCTCCCTGTTCTCCTGTCCACACACCCACAGTCTTTCTGCCAGGAGAAAGTGCAAACTTGATGCTAAGGCTGCTTGAGCTGAGGATGAAGAAAAGCAATGAATAGAAGGATTTTTTTCCTCACCAAGAATTGGCTCTCAACAGCTTTCTAGTTCAATAAGCATAGAATAAAATGTAACTTCTAGAGACTTCAGAGTTCAGTTCCCAACCTGTAAGACAATCATATTTGGATCAAAAAAATTTTTGAGCCAGAGGCCTGGAAATCTAAACACACATGATCTTGTGTTTCACAGATTCATTTTGAGGGTTACGGAGAGTGCACTTGGGAACCCTATTGAGGGCGGCTGTCCTGTCCTGTGCCCGCCAGCCTTGCAAAGCCTCCTGACATCAGGGCCATTAGAGTGACACCATATGCTTTCCTTTCCCTTACAGACCACCATGCGGGACCTGTCCCAGATGCTGAAAAAGATGCCTCAGTACCAGAAAGAGCTCAGCAAGGTATGGCAGCCCCGAATCATCTGTTTGAATCATTGAGTAGAAACAACCACAAAAAGACTTCTCAAAGCCCTACTACTCTGTGGAATAGATAGTCTATGGAATAATCTATGGAAAATCGCAGATTTTTAGTCATCTTCAATTTTTATTAGAAAAGAAAATGAAAGGCTGGGATAGGCACCTTATTTCCTGTCACTTTCTTTTCCCCTCTTTATGTTTTCCTTCCTATTCCCCTGCTGTTGGCAGGAGGCCTCAGTTCACCACATGGGCCTCTCCACAGGGCTGCTTGAGCATCCTCCCAACAGGGCCACTGGCTTTCCCCAGAGTGAGCCGTCTGACAGAGAGAGTGCTAGGAGGAAGTCACAATACCTTTTATGTCCTGATCCTGGATGCCATGCATTATCACTTCCTCCACATTGCTTGTTAGAAGCAAGCTACTAAATCCAGCCTACAGTTCAGGAGGGAATGAAGCTCTGCCTCCTAAAAGGAGGAGTATCAAAGAATTTGTGGATGCATTGTAGTAATAAAACCATCGTTGGCTGGGCGCGGTGGCTCACACCTATAATTCCGGCACTTTGGGAGACTGAGGTGGGCAGATCACCTGAGGTCAGGAGTTTGAGATCAGCCTGGTCAACATGGTGAAACCCCATATCTACTATAAGGACAAAAATTGGCCGGGCGCGGTGGCTCAAGCCTGTAATCCCAGCACTTTGGGAGGCCGAGACGGGCGGATCACGAGGTCAGGTGATTGAGACCATCCTGGCTAACATGGTGAAACCCCGTCTCTACTAAAAAAAAAAAATACAAAAAGCTAGCCGGGCGAGGTGGCGGGCGCCTATAGTCCCAGCTACTTGGGAGGCTGAGGCAGGAGAATGACGTAAAACCGGGAGGCGGAGCTTGCAGTGAGTTGAGATCCGGCCGCTGTACTCCAGCCTGGGCGACAGAGCAAGACTCTGTCTCAAAAAAAAAAAAAAAATGAGGACAAAAATTAGCCGGGTTTGGTGGCACATGCCTGTAATCCTAGCTACTCAGGAGGCTGAGGCAGAAGAATCACTTGAACCCAGGAGGCAAAGGTTGCAGTGAGCCGAGATTGCACCACTGCACTCCAGCCTGGGCAACAGATGAGACTCTTTCAAAAAAAAAAAAAAAAAACCATGGTGCCACCTACCCTCATAAAGGAGTTCTCCTTCCTCTTAACTCTTTTAGAATGTGGTTTGTCCCTCTCTTTTGACATGTAACCTTTTCTACTTTGTAGTGATTGTGTACCCACTTGTACACACATTTTATCTCCTTTCTGAGGCTAGAGACTCCTTGGTGCCCAGTGGTGTTTTTTTTTTTTTTTTTTTTTTTTTTTTTTTGAGACGGAGTCTGGCTCTGTTGCCCAGGCTGGAGTGCAGTGGCGCAATCTCGGCTCACTGCAAGCTCCATCTCCCGGGTTCCCGCCATTCTCCTGCCTCAGCCTCCCGAGTAGCTGGGACTACAGGCGCCCGCCACCACGCCCGGCTAGTTTTTTGTATTTTTAGTAGAGACGGGGTTTCACCGTGTTAGCCAGGATGGTCTCGATCTCCTGACCTCGTGATCCGCCCGTCTCGGCCTCCCAAAGTGCTGGGATTACAGGCTTGAGCCACCGCGCCCGGCCCCAGTGGTGTTTTATACGTAGTAGGTGCTCAGTAGATGTTGCATGCATCCGTGATTAGCCCCTTGGTCACAAACTGTTGTGCTTTTTCCTAGTACTCCACCCACCTGCACCTTGCTGAGGACTGTATGAAGCATTACCAAGGCACCGTAGACAAACTCTGCCGAGTGGAGCAGGTAGGACTCTCCTCCTTCTGCCACAGCAAGTTTTTGCCAGGTCCATTTACCCAGCAGAATTTTAACATCTGACCTTGAACATCCTGCAGAATCATAGGAAATAGAGACGGGAAGGCCTGCTAGATCGTGCTGTCTCAACTCTGGAGCCAGTGCGGTTCCACTGTCCATGGTAGGGACTAGATTGGTCTGGAATGCTGTGCCGTTTGGATTTTGCATGCCTGTTTTGAAAGGCTCTATTTTCCCTGGAATGACTGAAGAAAGATATGTGGGGTTCTGAGCCCTACGTTGACAGGGCTGGCAGAATTTTATATTCTGAATGTATTCTACTCTTGCCATGGCCAGGCCAGCTTTGGAGACCTTGAGCCTGACAGAGGGTAGAGCAGTAGCAGTCAGAAATTTGCTCAAAGCATCCCTGATCACAATTAGGATTGTAAATTGAGAATTTGGGGTTTGAGTTCTGTCTCTGTCACTGATTATTTGATGTGTCTGTTTCTTTGTGTTTCATTTTTTTCATCTGCAAAAGGGAAATCAGTGCTGACATTTTTTAAGGTTGTCTTGTGGAGTCACTAATCCTGGCTTAGATTCATCCTAATTCTTTAAGTGTTGCAACATTATAAAACCATGGTTCAACTTCTAAGCGAAGAAAGTTAAAAGATTCTGAAGCCGGCTGGGCGCGGTGGCTCACGCCTGTAATTCCAGCACTTTGGGAGGCTGAGATGGGCGGATCACAAGGTCAGGAGTTCAAGACCAGCTTGGGCAACACAGTGAAACCCCATCTCTACTAAAAATACAAAAATTAGTTGGGCGTGGTAGTGAGTGCCTGTAATCCCAGCGACTTGGGGGGCTGAGGCAGGAGAATTGCTTGAACCGGGAGGTGGAGGTTGCAGTGAGCAGAAATTGTGCCACTGCACTCTAGCCTGGGCGACAGAACGAGACTCCATCTCAAAAATAATAATAAAATTCTGAAGCCTCAGCTTGGCCTCTTTTCATAGAAGAAAAAAATTCAGGATCTCAGTGTGAAGCTAAGATTTCAATCCTCTGGTTTGATGTGACAGGCTCAGCTTAGGATTGTAAGCCCTGTCCTGTATCATTGAATATTTTATAAGGGGAAGCAGCCCTGCTAAAATCCATCAATTTTACAGGGGCTTATAGCAAACACAAGGTGTCCTCTCAAAAAGAACCTGACCATCTAGAAAATAGGTCATACCTAAATCAGTAAAAATGCAGCTTGGGATTAATTTTGGAAGTTTACAGATTTTCAGAAGTGATCAAAAGTATGGTTGAAGTAGTTGCATTATTAAAATCATGTCCTGCTAGTCAAATGTCTGTTGAGGCTGGTGGTAGGACTGAAAGGTGAAGGGGCCTGTGAGAGGTGTCCTGCCTTCCTGGGACACAGACTGGAGAGAGACTATGAACTCGAGATCAGAATTTGTATGGACTCTTGGGGTCTTGAGAGAAAAAAGGAGAGCCTTCAGGCAACCTCCTGAGAGCCACAAAGGAAGCTGCAGCTGAGTCCTGGTTGGCTGAGACCAGCGTGCTGCCTTCTCTGGATCTGAGTCTCACCTGCGTCATGAAGTGGGGTCAGAAGCTTGTGTTCACTTCACTGTTTCATTTCTAGTTTTTTCAGCTCTTATCTTCCCCTTCATCTCCTGGGGTTTGGATTTGGTGGTTTGGGGGCTCTTTTTTTTTCCCTTTCTCACACATGAAACATGGTAGAAAGATTAAAAACAGGTTAAAACCCTGGAGCAGTTCAAACTCAAAAAGCACGTGCTTCAATGAGAGGGGAAGCAGAGTGGAAAGAATCTGCCCATGCGGAGGCATCCTAAAATCCCAGCACTTTTCATGGGAGGGAAGCACATCCCTTTAAGCCCTGCTCCCTCACAGGGCCTTGTACCTCTAGAGAGCCTACCAAGATTTAGTCTTTTTTTTTTCTTTTTCTTTTTCTTTTTTTTTATGAACCAGGGTCTTGCTCTGTCACCCAGGCTAGAGTACAGTGGTGCAATCATAGCTCACTGCAGCCTTGAACTCCTGGGCTCAAGCAATCCTCCTGCCTCAGCCTCCTGAGTAGCTGGGACTACAGGCATGTGCCACCATGCCCGGCTAATTTTTTTATTTTTGGTAGAGACGAGGTCTCCACTGTGTTGCCCAGGCTGGGCTCAAAATTTCTGGGCTCAAAAGATCCTCCCACCTCAGCCTTCCAAAGTGCTGGGATTACAGGCATGAGCCACCACCCCCAGCCAGGATTGAGTCTTTATCTGAGAAGCTGACACAAGTACACTGGCACTCACCTACAGTGAACAGCCTACTTTAAAACAAGATGGGAAATCATTGTGGTTTCTGTTGGGCAAGTGGCACTCAGGGCTTTTATCCACCCTCACTGATGTCATGGGAGACAGTGCTGATCACACTCCTGCTAACTACAGTGCATTATGAGAATAGAAGCACCTGTTTTAAGACCTTCCCCAACCAAGCTGGTAGTTCTAGACATTTGTGGATCCTGAATTTCCTAAGAGCTACCATCCCTCCACACTGTCACCAGAGAGATGGGGCCAACGAGATATATTTTCCATAGGACCTGGCCATGGGCACAGATGCTGAGGGAGAGAAGATCAAGGACCCTATGCGAGCCATCGTCCCCATTCTGCTGGACGCCAATGTCAGCACTTACGACAAAATCCGCATCATCCTTCTCTACATCTTTTTGAAGAATGGTAGGGCTGTGGGACCTAGAGAAAGGCACAGGCCCTGTCTTGGGGAAACTGAGACAGCTGAGAAAGAGGAAACAAAGTAGAGAAGTCATTTAAAAGATACGGACTGGGGAAGGGAAAGAAGATCCCAGGGGCCCTTTTTGTTTGGGGAAATACAGTGTAGTCAGATCATTGCAGCTAGAGGCTGAATGTCCCCCGGTCATTGTAGAGTTAATAAATGGTATGGAGTAGATGGAAGAGGACAGGGCTGGGGAGGGAGGGAAAGCTGCTTGGCCTTGTGGCCAGTTTACCAGAGCTCTGCCCACCAGGTATTTTTGACTTGTATCACATTGGTAATCTCTGCCATTAAAGAACTGACTTTTGGCCGGGCGCGGTGGCTCAAGCCTGTAATCCCAGCACTTTGGGAGGCCGAGATGGGCGGATCACGAGGTCAGGAGATCGAGACCATCTTGGCTAACACGGTGAAACCCCGTCTCTACTAAAAAATACAAAAAAAACTAGCCGGGCGAGGTGGCGGGCGCCTGTAGTCCCAGCTACTGGGGAGGCTGAGGCAGGAGAATGGCGTAAACCTGGGAGGCAGAGCTTGCAGTGAGCTGAGATCCAGCCACTGCACTCCAGCCCGGGAGACAGAGCGAGACTCTGTCTCAAAAAACAAAAGAAAAAGAACTGACTTTTACCCAGTTCAATCACAGTTGCCCAGGAATGTCCAAAAGATAGATAATAAAACTCTCATCCAATTTGACTTGACTCAGGGTGCGGGTGGGCAGGGGTTACTGAGAAGCCAGGGGGCAGATGGAAACACAGACTGTGAGGAGCAGCTGCTGATGGTCCTCACTCAGGCAGAGTGGCTGGAGGGGAATCGGGATCCTCATGTTTTCCTCACCGACAGTGAAGCTGATGAGTTAGAGGAGCAATGTCCACTAACCCTGAGGGGAGAAGGGCCACCATCCAGCCTGTCCCATTGGGTGCATGGGGGCTGTGTGTGGTGATCGGGTGTCTTGTGCCCTCAGGCATCACAGAGGAAAACCTGAACAAACTGATCCAGCACGCCCAGATTCCCCCAGAGGACAGTGAGATCATCACCAACATGGCTCACCTCGGTGTGCCCATCGTCACCGATGTAAGAGGCCAGCTCAGGTTCTTGGGGGAGGCGGGAGGGGAGCTGGCAGATCTGTCTGCTTCTGCTCTCTGACTGACGTACAGCATCCTCTGATACACACTCGTACGTCAAGAGAGAGAGAGACACGGAATCAGAAGGATAAAGGTGTAAAGCTATACATAAACTAGAGGCACAAAGCCAAGAACTAGACCTGAACAGCAGTGAGTCATTCACAGTCGTGAAAGCTGAGCTGTCTTGGAACCAAACCATAATAGGGGTCCCCGCCGTTTTATCTGTCTTGTCTCAGGGTCCGTCTGGCCTCACCTTTGGACAGCTTAGCCTCAGCGTCCCCTGTGAAGATAAGAATATGATGCTTAGAGCTAGCAGTTTGGCCACCTTTGAGTCTACTGCACTGGGTTGGTTCAGAGCCAAGTCAGGGCAGGTTATCTGGGAGGCCTGGACCGTGTGATGTGCTCTAGAAGAGGTGGGGTGAAGCCTCCAGGACCCTTGCAGAGGACTCTGCCATGAGCCTTGTATGTCACAGCCCCACTGTGTGCTTGTCTTCTATAGGCACAGCACTAACAAAGCTAGGGTTGCAAATATTCTCCCTCTGGAATCTTATAAACAAAACTGTTCCAGTGCCACCAGACCATAGCCCTGTAACTAGCAGGAGTTTGGCATTTTTAAACCCTTGTTCACAAGAGGGATCAAAATGAGAATGGAGATGTGCATTCATCCAGTACAGCCGTGCTGCCGAAATCCAATACGGCATGCTCCAAGTAGTATGCCCTCCTCTAACAGGCAGCAAACTACTTTTTCAACTGCCTGGAGTTTTTTTTTTTTTCTAGTGGCACTTACATAGTTGACCTATGTTTGCCATTTTTTATGACTTTTTTTTTTTTTTTTTTTTTTTTTTTGAGAGAGAGTCTCACTCTCTTGCCCAGGCTAGAGTACAGTGGTGAGATCTTGGCTCACTGCAACTTCTGCCTCCCAGGTTCAAGCAATTCTCCTGCTTTGGCCTCCTGAGTAGCTGGGATTACAGGTGCACGCCACCATGCCTGGCTAATTTTTGTATTTTTAGTAGAGACAGGGTTTCGCTGTGTTGGCCAGGCTGGTCTTGAACTCCTGACCTCAGGTGATCCGCCCACCTCAGCCTCCCAAAGTACTGGGATTACATGTGTGAGCCACCACACCCGGCCCTTTTATGACTTTAAAGAACAAGTTCGCTCCAGGTTCCCAAAAGGGCACATTTTGGGCTATTCCAAGGAAAACCATGCCCCCCATTACTCTTTGCCATTGCTGCCTCTGGGGTCCTTCAGAGAATTTCTAGAGAGTAGCAGAGGTCACCTAGGGCCCAAGTGGCCCTGACTCAGGTTCTCACCTGGTGTGTGTGTGCATGCAGTCCACACTGCGTCGCCGGAGCAAGCCGGAGCGGAAGGAGCGCATCAGCGAGCAGACCTACCAGCTCTCACGGTGGACTCCTATTATCAAGGACATCATGGAGGTCAGTGCTGGGGCGTGGGGAGGAAGAACCAGGCCCAGGGCCCTCGGATTGTCGGCCTGGATGCTTCCAGCTTCACTTGCTGCGAGGTGCCACTGACTTCACGGGTGCTGCCTCCACTTGAGGATTCCCATCCAGGCCTCCTTCAGCCCTCATAGCGCCCCTTACCCTGCGGTTTATGAAGAGCTGACAGACTGTGAAGCACAGTCCCAGATCTATTTGTCGTTATGTCTTGGAGGACTCAGCTCCTATAACAGAGACCCCTCTAGGGTGCCGCATCCAGTGGGGCCCAGGTGCATCTCAAAGGTCAGATGAGTGACATCATATCTCCACACAAGTGGCTCAGCACACCTCCCCAGGGCAGCCCTGCCTGCCCTGCCCTGCCCTCCTCCTATTGCTCCCTACCTGAGCCTCCACACACAGCAAATCAGACTCTGCTCCTCTGGCCAAAGCAGCCCCTTGCCTGGCATGTTCTCACCCTTCCACCTCCCTCCCCAGATCCTGCTTTTCATCAAAGCCCCTCTTGAATCTCACCGTTTCCATCTGCTGGCCCACCTGTCTGAGCACTCAGCACATGGAGGCCTCCCCTGGATTCCTTAGTGCACATGTGCCACTGGGTGCCTCGGGTCGCCTTTTTGTTTGTTGGTCCTGTCCCCTCAGCTGCTGTGTCATCTGCACAGAGCCTCTAGTGCAGCAGGTGTTTTTGCAGTTGTTGGCTGGAAGGTGTATAACGTGGTCGCCACCACCGTAGCCCTGTGGGGTCACTCCCTTCTCTCCTTGTAGCGGGAAGAGACCCTGCATAGAATCCCGCACCACTGGATCTTTCCAACTTGATTGGTGAACAAAACTAGGGTCTAGAGAATGAAGGGGTTTTTCTCGGGATCCCTTAGTTAATTCCTGGCAGCCCAGGTATTCCTATTGAATTGTACATTAATATAAATGTATTTTAAATATATAGAGTGAGTCAGCTCCCATTTTTAAAATCCACAAACTAAAAGGATGGGTGAACATGAAACATCTAGAAACCAATTATATCTCTTTGCTTGTTGGGATAGCCAACCCCTCTGTCTCATTCCCTCCTTTGTTCTCTGCTCCCTTTTGCTCCCCCTCCTCTCCAGTCCCCTAAAGAGACATGTGTAGGCTTCATGTGGGAGCTGTAAGGAAGAGTGTGGATTTCTAGGCAGCAGGAGGTAGATGGTGAGAGTCCACCCACCAGATAATTAGACACTTGAAAAACGGAGTGGGTAAGACTCCTTTGTGCAGGAGAGACTGCTTGTGCCTGGTTTCTACAAGGCTGATGGCAAGTATCAGGAATTTATTGGACAGAATGCATCATTTATAAAACCTCACATAAATTATGAAAGTGAATAAACTGGAAGAGAAGCAAGAAAAAACTTCTCTTAAAAAGCAGGCTATTGGCCGGGCGCGGTGGCTCAAGCCTGTAATCCCAGCACTTTGGGAGGCCGAGACGGGCGGAACACAAGGTCAGGAGATCGAGACCATCCTGGCTAACACGGTGAAACCCCGTCTCTACCAAAAAATACAAAAAACTAGCCGGGTGAGGTGGCAGGCACCTGTAGTCCCAGCTACTCGGGAGGCTGAGGCAGGAGAATGGCGTGAACCCGGGAGGCGGAGCTTGCAGTGAGCTGAGATCCGGCCACTGCACTCCAGCCTGGGCGACAGAGCAAGACTCCGTCAAAAAAAAAAAAAAAAAAAAAAAAGCAGGCTATCTCAGTGTAGCAGACAGTTACAAAGCATCTGCTATAACTGAGCCCTGTGCTAGGCACCTCTGGCCGCAGGGAAGGGAGCTCTGGTTGCTGTAAACCTGGCCATGGCTTTGCCAAGTGACATGTTCTCCAGATCATCTGGCCTTGGTTCCCGTCAGCATTTTTCAGACAGATGGCAAGCTAATATCTGTCTCTTTTCCTTCTAGGACACTATTGAGGACAAACTTGACACCAAGCACTACCCTTATATCTCTACCCGATCCTCTGCCTCCTTCAGTACGACCGCCGTCAGGTAGGTAAAAATCCCTGAGCAAGGACAGCGGGGCCAGCTCTGGTTGGATGTCAGCTCTGCGGCAGTCCCACTGTGTGGCTATGTGATCTGCCAGAACCCTCTCGCTGCTGCTCCCCACAGCTGCAGCGTGGGCCAGGTCTGCACAGTGGCCCCACGGCCCTTCCCCCTCCAGCATCCTGTTCCTCTCTGATTCATCCCTCACACCTCCCTCCCTTACTCCGCATCAGCCATGCCAGCTTCCTCACACTTCTCGAACAGTCAGGCCCACGTCTGCCTCAGGACCACTGCACTTGCTTTTCCCTCTGCCTGAAATTATCTCTCCCCAGATATATCTGCATGGGTTGGGCACAGTAGCTCACACCTGTAATCCCAGAACTTTGGGAGGCCAAGGCGGTTGAATCACTTGAGGTCAGGCATTTGAGACCAGCCTGGCCAAAATGGTGAAACCCATCTCTACTAAAAATACAAAAATTAGCTGGGCATGGTGACTCACGCCTGTAGTCCCAGCTACTCAGGAGGCTGAGGTAGGAGAATTGCTTAAACCCGGGAGGCAGAGGTTGCAGTGAGCCAAGATTGCATCACTGCACTCCAGTCTGGGTGACAGAACAAGACTCCGTCTCAAACAGACAAACAAAAGATATGTCTGCATGGCTTGCCGCTTATCTCTTTTGGTCTTTAATCAAGTGTTACCTTCTCCAATCTTGCCTCACCACCTTGTTTAAAATTGCAGCGCATCGGCCGGGCGCGGTGGCTCAAGCCTGTAATCCCAGCACTTTGGGAGGCCGAGACGGGCGGATCACGAGGTCAGGAGATCGAGACCATCCTGGCTAACACGGTGAAACCCCGTCTCTACTAAAAATACAAAAACTAGCCGGGCGAGGTGGCGGGCGCCTGTAGTCCCAGCTACTCGGGAGGCTGAGGCAGGAGAATGGCGTAAACCCGGGAGGCGGAGCTTGCAGTGAGCTGAGATCTGGCCACTGCACTCCAGTCCGGGCGACAGAGCGAGACTCCGCCTCAAAAAAAAAAAAAAAAAAAAAAAAAAAAAAAAAAAATTGCAGCGCATCAGCGTTCATAGCTTTACTCCTGCAGTCCAAGTGTGGAGCAGCCCACATGTCCCCCAGCTGACGAGTGGGTAACACACGTGTTCTCTGCACACAGTGGCTCCTCAGAACAGTGAGGGCTGAGCACGCACTTGGGATGGTAGAGTTATCAGCTCGAGAGGGCAACCCTGGCACTGCAGCTGTACCACTCCTGGCACCCCAGGATGTGCACGTCTCTGTCCCTCCTCTCCTGCTTTCCCCGCCTGTCTTCTCTCTTGCGTCTCCTCTCTCTGTGTTCACTTTTGGCCTCAGCTGGGCCAGAGGCCTGTGGCAGCCTCTGTGTCATTGTGCAGCCCTTCTCATGGCAGCAGAGACAAAACGAAAATTGCCAAACATGGCATAAAATGCAAAATCCCCAGTAGCGCCACAGTCAGGCTGGGTGATGAGAACGGGATGTCAAATGATTGCACAAGGAACGAAAGTGACCGTGAGATTCTCTGTTGGCCCAAATGGTGCCCCAGGCTTCTTCCTGGTTTGGAAAGTGACTGTAAGGCTGTCATGAGTCAGAAAGAAAGGTGATGCATTGCAGTGGCCAGAAAGGACTTGCTCCTTTCATCTCATTTTTCTCATTTTCTTAACCTGGGAACAACCCATTTGTTCCTATTTCTCAGTCAAAGGTAAAGGCTATTGAAGGAAACCCGGGGACAGAGGGAGGCCCCTCTGGGAGCAGCCCCACCACTGAAGTACTCTTCTTGCCTGGCTTCGCCGCGATTTCCAGAAGGCAGCTCAGGGATGGAGAAGCCTCCCTAGTGGTGCCTGGACAGGGTTCCAGGGCTTCCCTGTGCTTGGCCCTATAGCACAGAGCTCTTCATCAGACCAGGATTTGGGTTCACTTCCTTCTCCCTACCTCCCCATTCAACGACGACCTTTTGGTCAAGGCCTGTGTCTCCTTGGGATGTGGTACTGGGGAGGCCCTGGCCTCCAAGAGGCACTCACTCAGTACATGTTTTCAGGGGATCTGTGTGCCAGCCTGAAGGCAGATCTTAGACTGTCATCACTGCGCACTGACAGCAGAGTGTCCCAGGCAAGCTCAGAGGCATGCATGACTTGAGGTAGACGTCTGCATAAGCCTGTAGCAGGGGGATGCTACTGAACTTGACCCAGCAAAACGTCAGAGCTGAACTGATCCTGTCTGTCGCCTGCATGTTTCTTTTTTTTTTTTTTTTTTTTTTTTTTTTTTTGTTGAGACGGAGTCTCGCTCTGTTGCCCAAGCTGGAGTGCAGTGGCCGGATCTCAGCTCACTGCAATCTCCACCTCCCGGGTTCACGCCATTCTCCTGCCTCAGCCTCCCGAGTAGCTGGGACTACAGGTGTCCGCCACCTCGCCCGGCTAGTTTTTTGTACTTTTTAGTAGAGACGGGGTTTCACCGTGTTAGCCAGGATGGTCTCGATCTCCTGACCTTGTGATCCACCCGCCTCGGCCTCCCAAAGTGCTGGGATTACAGGCTTGAGGCACCGCGCCCGGCCGCCTGCATGTTTCTAAGAGTGACAAGGTCACAGCAGCACAGGCGTTCATAGTGACTCTTCTCCTGGGAACCAGACCACTTGAAAATTGCATTGCAGTGAAATTCAGCCAACACTCACTAAGCATCTACTCTGTTTGGGGCACAAGTGTACACACCTAATATGTAAACAAACCACTGGGGTATGAAGCATTAGATGCAGTGAGTGCAGATAAACTGACTGACATATGCACTCTCTCTCTCTCTCTCTCTCTCCCCCTCTCCCTCTCTCCCTCTCCCTCTCCCTTTCTCTCTGTCTCTCTCTCTCTCTCTCTCTCAGCGCCCGCTATGGGCACTGGCATAAGAACAAGGCCCCAGGCGAGTACCGCAGTGGCCCCCGCCTCATCATTTTCATCCTTGGGGGCGTGAGCCTGAATGAGATGCGTTGCGCCTACGAGGTGACCCAGGCCAACGGAAAGTGGGAGGTGCTGATAGGTGAGTGGCCATGCTTCCAGTGGAAGGCGCCGCCGCATCGCACCTCAACTCCATTCCACGCTTTGGTGTCGCATTCTGTCATAGACTCCCTTGACCCACAAAACGTAGTCTCTGTGGACAGCAGAAGCTAGGGGCCAAGGGTTCCCTCCTTCGTCTGCCCTGCTGCATCTCTCAGTGGAAGGCAGCCTCATGAGGTAGGAAGTGCCTGATCGCAGGGTCTGGCAGACTCAGGCTCAGATTCCTGCTCTGCAAGTGGGGGACCTTGAGCAAGTGGCTTGAGCTCTCCAACCATTTCCTTACTCAACAAAACGGGATCAGTAATACAGCATTGAACTAGGCCCAAGATGAGGTCTGTCAGTTTCCTGGCATTGGCCTCATGCCCAGGCAGAAATGGGCAGTGAATGGCAGTCAGTCGCTGCCTTCTTCACTTGTCAGGTGGAGATGGACGGACAGCTGTGAGCAGGTGCTGCCTGAAACTACTGCCTGACCGCTGGACTCTGCTCAGGGCTCCCCCAGCCACCTCCAACCACTTTCTAGCTCTGCCATGCCCTTTCTTGTATTTCCTGTTCATTTTCCAAAAGAGAGGAAGCGACTTGTAGGAGCTGACTTAACGCAGCAGGAGATTTTTCTCCTTTTTCTTGCCTTTGGGGGCTTCTATGATGTTTAGGGCTGGAAGAAGATGAATGAGCTAAGAAAAGTCTTACTTTCTCCAGATGCCTCCCTTTTTGTCCTGTTTTGCACTTAACAAAATGGAGGGAACCCACCAGCCTGGGGGGCCTCTCAACACTGTCTGGCAAGAAGCTGTCATGTTCACTACCCTGGCTGGGCTCTGTTCTCAGTGGAAACAGGCTCACACTGAGCAGGAAGAGGCCAAGGCTTTTGGCCTCCATTTGGAAAGGGGTATGCTCCTCACCCAGTGGGGAATTATACTCTCCAGGACCAAGGATGGCTTCTCAGGCCACTTACACATGAACTGCTGCAGGGAGAGGCCCTGAGCTGCCCCGGCTGGGAGGCATTGCTGACCTGCCATAGGTGCCCACCACTGGTCTTAATCCCAGGCACAGTCATTATCTCAATAACAAGTGGCGGTTTTATACCTCCAATTTGGGGTGAGTAAGTCACAGCACCCCCCCCACAAGGTATCCAAGTGAGCAGACTCCATGGACCAGTCCACATGGCTGTTCCTGGGTTTTTCAAGATGGATCTGGGGCTGTCAGCCACCTCTCTGAGAGCACAATCCAGTGGGGAGACTGTACCTCCCCACCGCAGCCCTCCAGCTTCCCATGTCAGGTCACCAGCTCTCCACATAACTGTTTTTCCTCCTGTTGTGTAGCCCCGGTGAGAAAGCCCTCTGCTCCCTGCTTGCATATGTGTTGCATGAATGTAGGGAGTAATTCTGGAGCTCAAACACAGCTTTTCTGGACAGAAGCTGTCACAGCCAGGCTTTGGGTGTAAATCTTCCCCTTCATCTTTAGACCTGACTTGAGGTTCCATATATTGGGAGGTGGGAACCTGGGGGTATGAAGTTGCCCATGAAGATTCATGGAGGGGCCTCGCACAGACAGCTGACATCCACTGTGTTGCCTCCCCTGCTTTGTGCATGCCAGCCGCCTTGCTGCCATGTGTGTGCGTGCACGCTTGTGTGTGTGCGCTTGTGTGTGTGTGTATGCATGCACGCATGTGTGTGTCTTGCTTTCTCATACCTCATTGACTGCATAAAATGTAGGCCTAAGTTGGCATGTTCCTGTGACGTACCTTTGTTCAAGCAGTCAGCTGGCCTCTGTTCTCCCACAGGTTCTACTCACATTCTTACTCCCACCAAATTTCTCATGGACCTGAGACACCCCGACTTCAGGGAGTCCTCTAGGGTATCTTTTGAGGATCAGGCTCCAACAATGGAGTGAGAGCCAAAGAAACAAAGTAAAAGCAGCTTATTACAGAAAAGAAACTCTTCCACTCTGAAGGGCTTTCTTTGATTATTCCGTCACTCTTTTTCTTTATTTCTTCCTTTTTAGTTTATTATTTATTTGATTTTGTTTCAACAAGAAAATGCTTGCAGTTCTCAACACCGATTGAAAATGTGTCCAGTGCTGCCCTCACAGCCCTGCCATGAACCCTCCGGGCTCCGACCTGCTGGCTCACTCATGCCTTGGGTTCCACACTGCTCAGTCAGACGCCTGCAGGCCGCTGGGTGGAAACCAAAAATGATAATGACTGCTGTGAACAGTTGTCAGAGAGGGAGCTGGAATTCTGGGGGATGCCTGAGGCACAGTGCCCAAGCCTGCTGGTCTGGGATGAATTTGTGGCCCCCACAAGGAATTTAAAGTGTCCTGATTTTGCTGGGTGTGGGGGTCTGAGAGTGAGGCCAGTGGACATTCGGGGAACACCTTGTCCAGGAAGGCAGGTGGTGGTGGAGATGGCTGGTCATGAGGGAAGCTTGGCAGGGAACACAGAATAGACCCCAGGTCAGTGGCAGCTGGACAGATGGTGTGAATACCTTTTTCCTAGGACAGGCACTTCTCAAGGAATAAGTGATAAGGGGTAATTGGGTCACAGGCCGCCATCTCCTTGGGGAGCTCCAGTCTTTAGTGGGAAGAGCTTTTGTTTCATGTGCCTCTGTAGGAAACAGCACTTAACAGTCATTTGCTCTTTTAGTAATTACTTTTAATTCTGTGGATCCTTTCAAGAGTTGAGTAGTCATACCCCTCTCTCTCCCACTGAAGTCCCTTGGTAAGGTCCGAGAGCCTTTCAGTAGCAATGTATTCTTCTTTTTTTTTTTTTTTTTTTTAAAGATGGGGTCTTGCTGTGTTGCCCATGCTGGAGTGCAGTGGCTCTTCACAGGTGTGATCACAACACACTGCAGCCTCAAACTCCTGGCCTCAAGAGATCCTCCTGTCTCCACCTCCCGAGTAGCTAGGACCGTAGGCCCACACCGCTGTGCCCAGCATAAACCTATTATTAATGCTCTGTGTGGTTTTAGAGAGCGTCTTCTGTCTCCCACCAAGCTTGTTACCCAGAACCTGTTGTCTGCTTAGTAGACTATCCAAATTTTATTTTATTTATTATTATTATTATTATTTTGAGATGGAGTTTCACTCTCGTTGCACAGGCTGGAGTGCAACGGTGCGATCTCGGCTCGCCACAACCTCCGCTTCCTGGTTTCAACCGTTTCTCCTGCCTTAGCCTCCCGAGTAGCTGGGATTACAGGCATGTGCCACACGCCCGGCTAATTTTTTTTTGTATTTTTAGTAGAGACGGGGTTTCTCCATGTTGGTCAGGCTGGTCTCAAATTCCCAACCTCGGGTGATCCGTGTGCCTCAGCCTCCCAAAGTGCTGGGATTATAGGCATGAGCCACCGCGCACAGCCGACTATCCAAATTTTGATCTTCAAAATTGTCCTCATTCCCTCCTCCGTCTTTCCATCCTTCAGATATGATGGGACCCTCCTATGTGTTTAAATGGCAGACTTCCATCATCACATCGGTGACTCCTTAGCTTGTTATACATTCTGTCATGAGGCCATATTTTGTGTACCTGATTTTGTGTATATTATTGACAATGGACCCTTGAAAAGCCCCTTCACCTGAGCTGAGATGTGGCCCAGTGAGTCACAGAGCTTGAGTCCCCTGTGAGCAGTGGAGAGAGACCTGGACTCAGAGCCCGGAGGACTGGCCTCTACCCCAGCTCCTCCATGGGCACCTGTATGGCTGTAGGAAGATAACCTCGCTCTCTCGGCCATAGCATAGGAGCACAGGGAAGCTGGATCGCAGTGCCCCCAGGCATGCAGGAGCTCTGACATTCTGTACATTCAGTGATTATGATTTGTGCCTCAAACCATGCAGTCCTGCCCACTCTCTCACTCTCTGGTGAGCCTCACGGGAATGGCCCATCAGAACCTTGGCTAGGTGGCATCAGCAGCTGCTTGTGTATGTAAGGAAAATGATGCTTCCTCCTAAAGGTAGGAACAGAAGGCTACGCTCCTTATCTCCTCCTCTCTCCCTTCCTTGACATAAACATCAGGGCAGCAGTGTGCTAAGGAACTGAAAGTAGTTGGGAAAGCAGAAAGTGGACCTGGTTATAGCCCTGGGCTATAGCTCCCATCCTGCCTGGGCTGGCCGTCCCTATAAAGCAAGGCCAGTATGTGGTGAATAAAAGCCATTCTTAAAAAAAAAAAAAAAAAGTCATTCCTTAGAAGCACCTTGATAGGTTGTAAATCAGAGACATCTGGTTCTGTGTGCAGACTGCAGGTAGGTGGATGGATTTGCTGCAGTATGTATTTTAAGACTTCTAGAAAGACAAATGTTCAGTCGAGTCTGCAGCAATACCAGACCACTTGCAGCATCTGAAAGAATCACAGGCTCAAACTGCAAAAGCTCCTGCTAGGATGAGTTCTGGGCTTCCCTGCTTCAGAACAAGCTGCTGCTTTGCAGAGTGTTTTCCTTTGCGTTGTATTTGATCAGCACAGTAGGTCTCAGCTGCCATCAAAACAAAGAGAAAAAGTAAACAGACTCCGTATATTCCTGGCTTCTGAAATCATTTGCTGAGTGGTGTTGGGTTTTAGAGCATTCAGTTAAGCAAGGCACAGAACCCTAATACCAGTGAGGTCAGAAAGCAGATTAAGGTCTGACTTGCCCTCTTGTGTTGTGATCGGCCAGGTGACCAAAGTGCAGGACAGTGCAAACCGTCAGAAAACCTGAGTGTCCTAAAGACCAGCATTGTGACAGCATATCTTTTGTGTCTTTTTTCTTTCTTTTGAGTCAGGGTTTCACTCTGTTACCCAGGCTGGAGTGCAGTGGCATGATTTCAGCTCACTGCAGCCTGGACCTCCTGGATTCAAGCGATCCTTCCACCTCAGCCTACCTAGTAGCTGGGACCACAGGCATGCGCCACCACGCCGGCTAATTTTTTTGTGTTTTTGGTAGAGACTGGGTTTCACCATGTTGCCCCAGGCTGGTCTTAAACTCCTGAGCTCAAGTTATCCTCTAGCCTTGGCCTACCAAGTGCTGGGATTACAGGCATGAGCCGCTGCGCCTGGCCCAACATGTCTTTTAAGAGAGGATGAATTTTCCTGCAGCAAATGAGAGGGTTCCTAGCAGACACCGTGCATGGGTGATGGTGCCACACCCTCTCTTTCCTCTCCCTCCTGTAGCTGAGGCTGGCTCCCCCGAGGTCAGGGTTCACCAACAACTCTCACTAAATCCTCACCAATCCCTCCACATTGTCTAAGAAATGAAATCTTTTGATTAGATTTTCACCTCTCTGCTCTGGTTGGTTTATGATAAAAGTACTCTTCACTGGGGAGTACCCAAGAGATTGTCAGAAGCAAATGAGAGAGAGCTGAAGACTGGATCAGATCTTTGTAGTACATGGGGGCCACTTGGGAGAAAGTTTGAGGGTTTTTATATTGATTATTTTGCTTCATTCCAGATTGGGATCAGGTACGTTTCATTTTTCTTTGGGACTCAGATTTGAATCTGAATTCAGGCCCACCTATTTCCTGGCTGCTATTTAAGCATCCACTTGCCCATCCCCTCCCCTGCCCTCCCAGGGGCCACAGGGTCCCGAGAATCAAGAGCCTGGAGGCACTGCTTCTCCTGTCTATGCCACCCACCCTGAGCAAGCACCTGACTACTCTGGCCTTCATGTGTCCCATGTGTAGGATGAGAGGGGAGGGCCGGATCCCAGTTTTCCAAACCTGGCTGATGATCATACTCACCTGGGCTGCTCTTAAACGTACACGTTTTCTGGCACCACCCTGCATATTCTGAGTCAGTAGGTCTGCTTCAGCCAAACTCAAGAATGATTGGACCAGCTAGCCTGCAAGAACACTTTCGGTTTTCAGATTCTGTCCGCATAGAAAGAAGGATTTTGTCCCATCAGAGCTTGCTGTGTGTGGCCCACAGCTTTGAAAACATGTACACAGTCATGTGGATGGGCCTCAACTAGTTTTTAGAGACCACTGTTTACATTTCATAATCTTCCAGTTATAGGGACTAAATAGGACCCTCAGAGCAATAGAGCTCACTTGCTGCTCTATTCTGGAAAACCAATATGGTCAGTCATCTGTGGATTCAAAATAAGAACGTGCAAAATGTGGATTATGGACTCAGCTTAATTTGCAATGTTTATAGTGGTGAGAAGCTTGACCAATTTATTAAAACAACACGGATGATTGAGTGTGGAGAATTGGCTTTCTGATGGTCAGCATTTACACCAGCTAGTCTGGTTCCCTTAAAGAAACGACACAGGTGAAGTTCTAGGCCCATGCCTGTTGCCGAGGCGTCACTGATTGTCTCCAGTACTCAGTCCTAGAATTGTTCTTCAGTCAAGACTGGGAGCAATGAATGGTCAGTGATTAGATAATATCAGAGACTTCTAGTGCATTAATTCCCTAACCTCTGTCTGACCTCCCCCAAATCCTAGATTTACACATCAGCAAAGACAGGGAGGACTTTGGAATGAGCATCTGATCAGATGAACTCCTTCAGATGCATCCTCTAAGATGAGTCTGCCCTGTTATTTCCTGGGTCATTTGGATGGCTAAGGAAGGCCTCGGGGATGTTTTCTCTGGCACATGCGCTCCTTGCTGTTGCTTTTAACGAGGAAGCTCCCAAGCAAATCCCCACACTCTGCAGGACAGGCCGTCTTTCAGCATTTGGACATGTGGGCTACATGGAGTTGCAATTTGGAGGCCCCCCATCCTGGCAATGGTTCACTCTTCAGAGTCTGGGGCAAGCCTTGTAATGTGCGTCCTTGCTCCTCATTTGTACATCAGCCTTTGGCCTCTTTTAGGACAAGCAGGAGGAGTGGTAAGGTCACAGAAATGAGTGGACTTCAGGAGAAAGGAGTGCTATAAAGAAGCCCAGGGACACACTCCTGAAACCTGCATCGCATTTGCTGAAGGAGCCTCGGGTCTGCAGAATAATGAGTCAGCTTTCCAGCACAGGGCCCTTGCAGGCCGCATGCACAGGGCATCCATCTGAGGACAAGTTCCTTGCTCAGCCAGGAGTGGGCAGCTGGGGCCTGAACTGCAGAGAAAGGGATGTTGGAAGAACAGAGAGGGCTTTCCAAGTTTCTGCTAGTCTGGAGTGACCAGGAAGGGCTGCAGTTCCAGCAGTCTTGGGTCAGCTGAGCGAGTAGTCAGCGGTCAAATGCATAGGGACCCTGGTATTGGAGTCATGCCCAATGAGCCAGCCAAAGCCTTCTTTTGCCTGCCCTTGAGGTGGAAATCTGGCATCCAGTGGTTTCTGCTCCCATGAAGGCCCATTCCTTTGCCACGTCTCCAGGGAGGCACATTTTCAAGTACGGGTCTCTTTTGTTCCGTTCTTCTCTCCCACCAGGACCTTTCTTTGAAGCGCACTGCTGCATGTGTGCGGGCCTCATGCTCACCCACACACCACCCCAGTCACCTCTGTTCTGTTTAAGTCCATGTCCAAACCACACGACCCATGCATCTTTTTTTACTGCACTTACTAGATCTCTCTCTCTCTCCTTATGAAAAAGACTTTCATTTATTTTTATTTTTATTTTTATTTTTATTTTTATTTTTGCAGTAGAAGTATATCTAATTCCATTAGCTTAAATTTTTGCAAGCATTTCTAATCTCTTACAATACGCGGTCTCTGCAAGGTAAGGCCTCAGGTCCCCTGGCCCTTTCCCTCTCACACCTGAGGTCCCACCCACCAGGGCAATACCAACTGGCTGGCTCCCAGAGGTCAGTGGATTCTCCCAGGGGGCTTTGCCTGTCAGCATTCTCTCCCAGGCACCGTGCTTTCCACACATGGTCCCCCTACCAACTCTGCCTCCATTTTCAACCTTTCCCCCTTGCCATGTTTGGAATTTCTCTCCCCGGCTTCACTTGGAGTTTAAGAGTGAATTAGAAATGCAACTGCCCATCACCTGTAGATGGCTCTGCACCCTGATGGCCAGGCGGCTCGTTCCTTGGTGCAGCCTGGGAGCCTGCCTGAGCCAGAGGATGTGTTTTGTTTATCCACAGCCCCCGAATATCTCCCAGGCCTATTGCAACGGGACCCCAATCCCAACCCCCGCTCCCCTCCCTGCTTCCACTAGACCCAGACCAGGGTGGGGGAGGGGGGTGGGTGCAGATCTGGCAGTCAAGCGCAGGAAAGGAAAAGTGTTAGAAATCAGAACTGGCAAGCTCACTGTCTTCTCTGCCTCCTCCAGGATCCACGCACATCCTCACCCCACAGAAACTGCTGGACACGCTGAAGAAACTGAATAAAACAGATGAAGAAATAAGCAGTTAAAAAAATAAGTCGCCCCTCCAAACACGCCCCATCCCACAGCGGTCCACAGCTTCCCACCATCGCCCGCCTCAGTTCCTTTGCGTCCTTTGCCTCCCCAGCCCTGCACGCCCTGGCCGGCACTGTTGCCGCTGCGTTCTCGTGTTCAGTGATGCCCTCTTCTTGTTTGAAACAAAAGAAAATAATGCATTGTGTTTTTTTAAAAGAGTATCTTACATATGTATCCTGAAAGGAGAAGTTCATGTGCAGTTGGTGTGCAGCAGGAGAAGTTTCTGGACTGTTAGGATGAACGGACGCCTCCTTCCCGTTATTTAAGATTTATGACCTTGTACATAGCCCTGGGTGACATGTGCACATTGCTTGGGTGTGGAACGGTAGAAATGTGGGTATTTTTAAAACCTTGTTTGGGGTCGCTCCTGTCCTTGTTGAGAATCATAGAGATGTCTGTGTTCTTGGAGTATTGCACGCTGAGGACTAATCTGTTATCTTCATTCCAGTCTCTACCCCTCAGTGCCTGGTCTCATCCAAATAACCTGGGAGGTGATCATCGGGACATCTCAGGAGGTCTGAGGTGGAACAGACCTCTTTGCCTTTCCCAGTGTCTCATGCCCCCAGGGGTGTGGCTGTGGGTGGAGGCTGGGGTGTCCGCACGAAGCCAGGTCAGCGTCCTCCTCCACAGCCCGTAACTGCCTCCTCCCCGGCCTGTGTCCACAGTGCCGTGATCCTGAGGGAAGTCCTCCAGTCTAAGTCACAGTGCCCCGACAGGTGAAAAGCAAACTCCTGCTGGGAGCCTCCATCTCTTTGGAAAAACAGTCCGGAGCCTGTGGCCCAGGCCCTTCTGTCCCCAGGCATCACCCCAACAGCTCATTTTCCCTAGTCAGCCTTCGTTCAAGGGTCAGGAGTGAACCAGAACAGATGGGTTCTGGAGGTACCTGAACAGAGGGTTATGGCTGTGGAGAAGGTTCTTGGCCCATTGGATTCACACAGACCCTGTACCCTCTTGGCAAACATCTTCAGTCAGATTATCCTCAGTTTCAGATACTTCATAATACCTTATTTTGTGTCGTGTGGGGTCATACGTCATCGTGTTTGTAAGAGAAGATGGTCATTTTATTCTCTGTATAAAACTTAGCTCTAAAGCAGAAACTAAAGCAGCAAATGCAGGAAAGGCTGTCTCGCCATCCTCAAGACTCAGCAGCTCTCATTCTCCAGTGGTGAGCACACCATTTGTCCTGCTGCTGTTGTCGTGAAATATAACAGTGGAAGTCACAAAAATGTCCCCTGCCCAGCCCCCTCGCCGCCCTTGACCTCCCGCAAGCCATGTGTGTATTACTCGTCTAGTGATGTCCTCGCAAAGTGCTGTACACGAGCTCGGCGCCACCTCCACCTCTCTTTCAGAGCCTGCTCCCCGCCCTCTCCGCTCGCTGCATTGTGGTGTTCTCTTCTCAAGGCTTTGAAATCTCCCCTTGCACTGAAATTAGTCGTCAGCTCTCTCCCTGTCTCCCTCCCGACTTATACGACCTGATTTCCTTAGGACAGAACCGCAGGCACCCGCTCCGGGTGTCTTACTCCCGCTGCTTGTTCTGTCCCCTTCCTCGGACCAAACAGTGCTCATGCTTCAGGACCTTGTTTGTCGAAGATGTTGGTTTCCCTCTGTCTGTTATTTATATGAAAATAATTTATCAAAAGGATATTTTAAAAAAGCTAGTCTGTCTTGAAACTTGTTTACCCTAAAATTATCAGAATCTCAGTGTTTGAAAGTATTGAAGCACAAACATATATCATCTCTGTACCATTCTGTACTAAAGCACTTGAGTCTAATAAATAAAGAAATCAGCACCCCTTCCTGGTGTCCAGGGGCCTGTAGTCTGGCTTTCCTTTGGGCAACAGAAGGAGAAAGCTTTTGCAGTAGTTCATCACAGAGGAGGCGGCCACCCCGAGCTGTGGCATGGAGTCAGGTCCCCGTGGCTTGCATTAAATCTGTAGCTGCCTCGCACTGGGGACTAGCCATGGAACTTGTCTTGGGCCTCTAGCTGCAACAGGACGCTGCCTAGAGATGAGACCATTCTTCCACCGCGTTTCTCCTTATCTAGAATGCCTGCCTCCCTCCTTCCCTCCCTCCCTCCCTCCCTCCCTTCCTTCCTTTTTGGAATTACAGGCACCCACCACCATGTCCAGCTAATTTTTGTATTTTTAGTAGACACAGGGTTTTGCCATGTTGGTCAGGCTGGTCTTGAACTCCTGACCTCAGGTGAGCTGCCCGCCTCAGCCTTAGAATGCTTTTCTAACGCAGACACTGTGGGGCTCCATCTTTGCAGATGCTCCCTCTCCAATCATGTGGTGCCTGTGTATTTAGGGCACGCAGTGAGGTCACTTCACCAGCATTACTCCTCTCCTCCGCTCCTGCTGCTACACCATCCACCCTACGTGTATAATGAACTTCTCTCCAGGATGGAAGCTGGTGCGTGTCCTGCTTGTCTTGGAACCTGCTCATGACCTGAGAAGACTGCGGTGAGGTGGGCCCAGCTCTCGGAGTGGACCCTAGGTGAGGGTTGAGGCCACACAGGAAACTCGCTAGAATGCTGGGCCCAGGGGAGTGAGACCCTTTGTAGGGACTTCTGTCTCTACTTCTTTTTCCCATCATTCTCATTCTGGTCCTGATCTCCTTTACGGCACTGAGAAAGCTACCAACTCGGCGGCAGTGGGTGGAATTTGCACCACCATAGCCTACTATAGTTTGGTGAGACATGTCTCATGAGGAGGTAACAACCATTGACTGACCATGCCAGGCCCGTCAGTTACTTGCCTGTTAGGCAGATCCTCTCCCATTCTACAGATGAGGAAGCTGAGGCTCAGAGAGATGCAGAAATTCAGAAAGTTCACTCCCGACACCCATTGTCTTGTTGTTGTTTTGAGGCTGGGTCTCACTCCCTTGCCCAGGCCGGAGTGGAGTGGCCCAATCACGGCTCATTGCAGCCTTGACCTCCCGAGCTCAGGTGATCCTCCCACCTCAGCCTCTCGAGTAACTGAAACCACAGAACCACAGGCACGTGCCACCATGCTCAGCTAATTTTTGTATTTTTCTGGAGAGACGGAGTCTTACTGTGTTGCCCAGGCTGGTCTTGAATTCCTAGGCTCAAGCGACTGGCCTGCCTCAGCCTCCCAAACTGCTGGGATTACAGGTGTGAGCCACTGTGGCCCCCATTATCTATCATTAGTTAGTTCAGCAGCAAACAGAAGGTTTTGGAACGAGATCTAAGATTGGAATTTTAAAAATTCTAAATTGTCCTAAGCCAAATTTACATTAAAGCAAAAGCAGCACTGTTTGCTGCTTCCTGGGATCATCTGTCCCTCCAAGCTCATGGGAGTGGCTTTCTAGTATCTCCCTGGTTGTTGCTGAAGTCTTCTGTCCCAGCTTTCGTCACCTCTCTCCGTTCCACCCCTTCACTGCCACCCAAGAGCAAATGAGTGTGGCCCTTTAGGTTCTGGGCCAAAGCCCTGGTCCTTCTGTGTTACCAACAGAGATGGAACCCACAGGCTAAAAAGTCTCCAATGGTGTTAAATATCCTTGGAGGAGCAGGGAGTTCCAAAACAACCCAAAGCACCAACTGAGCCATTCTAAAGCCACGTCTGTGAGCTGCAGCCAGGAACTGTGCCTCTTCAGAGGCCCTGGTCCAGGCTGTGGGGCTCAGCAGAGACTGCCAGGGGCCTGTATACCCCCCACCAAGCATTTGTTCCTGAGGAAGCAGAAGGCCAGAGTGGTTAGGAGCAGACTTGAGCATCAGCACACCTGGGTTAAATCCACCCTTGGCTTCTTTCCACATGATCCTGACAGGTGACTCTCTTCCCTCCTGTACTGCCCGTGGAGGCGGGAAGCTGAGCCCAGCTCCCAGGAAGGACAGTGAGGGCTCAGTCATTGATGATGATGATGGTGATGATGAGTCCAAGCCAAGCCTGGGGAGAAAAGAATAAATAAGTCTCATAAATTTAAAAAAGCCCAATGCTCATCAACAAGAGAACAGATAAACTGCACATTCACCCAATGGTGGGTTTAAGGCAGTTAAAAATGCATGACACACAGTTGCATATATCCACATGAATAGATCTCAGACACTTGACAGTGAGTGAAAAGAGCACAGAATGGGAGGATACAGACAGGATGGTGCATTTATATAAAGCTTCAATGTTGCAGGCTGAAAGAGTGAGGGTCATGATGAACTCAGTATCCTGGAGCCTATATGAGTAAACAGCAAACTGTTCTCATAAATGCAGAATGTTGGCAAACTGACAAACTGCATCTGCCGCCCAGAAAGAATGCAGAGGGCAGTCATGCCCTAAGCGCCGTTTGCTTGTGATTAGGTACATCTGAAACCTGTTAGCAATAATGTGAACCTGTGATCAATTAAGTAGCTGACCAGTCATTACCTCCTCCTCCCTGCTCTTTCTACCCCATAAATACGAAGGGCTGTAGAAGTTCAGAGCTGCTGCTTTTGCTCACTAGAAGCAGGGAGCCTTCTTCTTCCCCCGACCACTTCTTTAAAATAGTTTAAGTTTTCATTTCTGCGTTCATCCTTCATTCAGTCCCATAGTAACCTTGGCAAACCACGGCACTTCAGAACCTCATAAAAAGCACCATATATTGCTTGTGGATACATATGTTGTAAATGTGTGAAAAGACGTGTGGAAATAACATACCAAAGTCAGGATAGTGACTGGCCATGGGGAAGGGATGGTTATTATTATTGTCTTGTATCTTCAATTTCAAATGAGCCATGGGCTTAAAAGTGCTTCATTGAATAAAAAAAAAAAAAGTATTAATACAATCATTCTGATTGTGGTTATACATGAAGGCCAGGCACAGTGGCTCATGCCTGTAATCCCAACACTTTGGGAGGTTGAGGAGGGCGAATCACTTGAGCCCAGGAGTTTGAGACCAGCCTGGACAACATGGTGAAATCCTGTCTCTACAAAAAATTAAAAAATGACCCTGACATGGTGGCATGTGCCTGTAGTCCCAGCTACTCAGGAGGCTGAGGTGGGAGGATCACCTGAGCCCCAGAGTTCAAGGCTGCAGTAAGCTGTGATTGTGCCACTGCACTCCAGCTGGGACAACAGCAAGACCCTGTCTCTAAATAAATAATACATGGCACTTATTATGTGCCAGGCACTGAGTGCTTTATATGTGACTTGCTGAATCTTCTCAACAACTGTATGAGTTAGGTGCCATTATTAGCCCTACTTACATATGGGGAAGCAAAACCACACAGAGACAAAGCAACTTGGCTAGGGCCCTCCAGTTAGTACATGGCAGAGACTAGATTTAAACACAGCCATCTGACTCCAGAGCCCTCCACTATCAGAAAAACATTATCAGCTGGGTGCGGTGGCTCACGCCTGTTAATCCCAGCACTTTGGGAGGCTGAGGAAGGTGGATCACTCGAGGTCAGGAGTTCAAAACCAGCTTGGCCAACATGGTGAAACCCCGTCTCTACTAAAAATACAAAAAAAAAAAAATTAGCTGGGCATGGTGGTGGACACCTGTACTCCCAGCTACTTGGGAGGCTGAAGTAGGAGAATCACTTGACCCCGGGAGGCAGAGGTTGCAGTGAACCAAGATTGTGCCATTGCACTCCAGCCTGGGCAACAGAGCAAGACTCCATCTCAAAAAAGAAAGAAAACATTCTCGGCATAAGCAGACAGTGGGATTCCAGTGTGAATACAGAGTGTGAATACAGAGTGTGAGTCTGTATAGGCTGGAACAAATGACTCGTGAAGGATGATGATTTTACACAACCAACACAAAAGAAGAAAAAGAATGGAAATAAAGTGGTACAATAAAAATTGGATTTTCCTGGGCCAGTGAGTTATACCTGCCTGGTCCCCTATGCATTACCTGTTATAAAAGAACATTGTCAAAGAGTGGATGAACACACTGAAATATTTTAGTTATTTCAATTAAATATTTCAATCAATTTCAAACGAAGCACAATAACCTAGTCCATAAGCCAAGCACATTTTTCCAGACCAAGCACTAAAGAATACATTCTAGGGCCGGGCGCTGTGGCTCAAGCCTGTAATCCCAGCACTTTGGGAGGCCCAGACGGGCGGATCACGAGGTCAGATCGAGACCATCCTGGCTAACACGGTGAAACCCCCGTCTCTACTAAAAATACAAAAACTAGCCGGGAGACGAGGCGGGCGCCTGTAGTCCCAGCTACTCGGGAGGCTGAGGCAGGAGAATGGCGTAAACCCAGGAGGCGGAGCTTGCAGTGAGCTGAGATCTGGCCACTGCACTCCAGTCCGGGTGACAGAGCGAGACTCCACCTCAAAAAAAAAAAAAAAAGAATACATTCTAGAATGAAATTGATGAATTCCATGGCTAAAGGTTGGGAAGAAACCCAAACTACAGAGACAGTGATCTGAGTTACACTCCTTGGAGTACAAAGTGGCACCAACTGTTGCCAAGAAGCTTGTAAAACCAGCTACTCCTGGCCGGGAGTAGTGGCTCACTCCTGTAATTTCAGCACTCTGGGAGGCTGAGGTGGGCGGATCACCTGAGGTCAGGAGTTCAGGACCAGCCTGGCCAACATGGTGAAACCCCATCTCTACAAAAAATATGACCTCCAGCATCCTTTGAGCAGATGACACTGTTGGCTGGTGGCAAGTGTCCATGGCAGACTATGTAGAAGGATGCTGTCAACACTTGTGGTCCCTCTTACAACTGGGTTGAATGGTGTGGAGCAGGATTTGAGTCTCCTCCTGGTGGGAGCGCTGCCTCTTTATGAAGGGGAAGTGCTCAGATAGTGCTTGCTCTGTTTATCATTAAAATCGTGTGCTCACATGACACCAAAAGCACAGACAAAACCAGAATAGGTAAATTGTTCTACTTCAAAATGTAAAACTACAATCAAAGGACACAATCTGCAGGGAGAAAAAGGCAGTCTCAGAGTAGGAAAAACTGTTTGCAAATCACATATCTGATAAGGGGCTAATACCCAGATCCAAGAACTCCTATACTCAACAACAAAAAACAATCTGACTTAAAAATGGGCAGAAGTTGGGCATGGTGGCGTGCACCTGTAGTCCTAACTACTTGGGAGGCTGAGGGGGCAGGATGGTTTGAGCCCAGGAGTTTGAGACCAGCCCAAGCAACACAGCAAGACCTCGAATCTATTTAAAAGTAAATGAAATCAAAACCAAGAAAAAATGGGCAAAGGATTTGAATAGCCATTTCTCTAAATAAATTATACAAATGGCAAATAAGCACACAAAAAGATGCTCAACTTCACTAATCATTAGGGAAACGCAAGTCAAAACCACAATGAAGTACTACCTCGTACCTATTAGAATGGCTACTAGAAAAACAAAACAGGCTGGGCACGGTGGCTCATGCCTGTAATCCCACACTTTGAGAGGCCAAGGAGAGCAGAATACATGAGCCCAGGAGTTCACGGCCAGCCTGGACAACAGAGTGAGACCTCATCTCTACAAAAAAAGTAAAAGAGCCGGGCGCGGTGGCTCACGCCTGTAATCCCAGCACTTTGGGAGGCCGAGGCGGAAGGATCATGAGGTCAGGAGATCGAGACCATCCTGGCTAACACGGTGAAACTCCATCTCTACTAAAAATACAGAAAATTAGCCGGGCGAGGTGGCAGGTGCCTGTAGTCCCAGCTACTTGGGAGGCTGAGGCAGGAGAATGGTGTGAACCTAGGAGGAGGAGCTTGTAGTGAGCCGAGATCGCACCACTGAACTCCAGCCTGGGCGACAGAGCAAGACTGTCTCAAAAAAAAAAAAAAAAAAAAAAAAAAGGTAAAAGAAAAATTAGCCAGTCATGGTGGCACATGCCTGTAACCCCAACTACTTGGGAGGCTCACCTGAGCCCAGGAGATCAAGGCCGCATTGAGCCATGATTGCACCACAGCACTCCAGCCAGCGCAACAGAGACGCTGTCTCAAAAAATAAAAACGGGTGGGGCAAATTCCTACCTATTCTCTCTGAAGCACGTGTGCCCCTCCCTATGGATATAGAATCCCTGGTTCTAGTGGGTAATGGTATGGGGATCCATTACCTTCTCTGTTTCTAAGAAAAAACAACAAGGCCGGGCGCGGTGGCTCAAGCCTGTAATCCCAGCACTTTGGGAGGCCGAGACGGGCGGATCACGAGGTCAGGAGATCGAGACCATCCTGGCTAACACGGTGAAACCCCGTCTCTACTAAAAATACAAAAAATTAGCCGGGCGAGGTGGCGGGCGCCTGTGGTCCCAGCTACTCGGGAGGCTGAGGCAGGAGAATGGCGTGAACCCGGGAGGCGGAGCTTGCAGTGAGCTGAGATCCGGCCACTGCACTCCAGCCTGGGCGACAGAGCAAGACTCCGTCTCAAAAAAAAAAAAAAAAACAAAAACAAAAAAAAAAAAAACAAAAAAAAAAGAAGAGGTGGGTTAAAGGTCCTGAATTAGCCGCCCCTGGAGCTGTCCCTGTCCCAGCAGCGGCCTCCCACAAGACCAACTTTTTTTTTTTTTTCTTTTCTTTTCTTTTGAGACGGAGTCTCACCCAGGCTGTAGTGCAGTGGTGTGATCTCGGCTCACTGCAACCTCTACCTCCCGGGTTCAAGCGATCCTCCTTCCTTAGCCTCCGGAGTAGCTGGGACTACAGGCTAATTTCTGTATTTTTAGTAGAGATGGGGTGTCACCATGTTTGCCAAGCTGGTCTCGAACTCATGACCTCAAGTCATCCGCCCGCCTCGGCCTCCCAAAGTGCTGGCACTATAGGTGTGAACCACCGCGCCCGGCCAAGGACAACTTCTTGGTGTTCCACAGAAGCCAAAATGCCCGGGGAACGCCCGGCGCTGCGGCAAGGTAACCGGAGCTGCCGCCAGGGCGCCTTCTGCCCCGCCGCCCGCGCGCCCCTCAACCAACGCGGAAAAGACACTCTAGGCCGAGACACTGTGAGCAAGGAAAAGGCCGCCACCCGACACCGGTCACGCGGCGGGTCAGACGCGGCCTCGGGACTGAGCTTGGGGAGGCCGGGCTTCCGGGGCTAGTAAGCGGCTACTAGCCGGGATGTTTAGGGATTGGTCATCTCTGGCCCTGGAGGCGGGGGTTCCTGGAGTAAGACGGTTGCTGATTGGCTGGCTTTCCCAGGCGGGGTTGTGAAGTGTTGGTCATTCTGTCTGGGTGCTGGGTTAGGCAGTAGGAATACTAAAATTGGAACCAATGACACGCATATTGGTGAAGCCTTCCATATTTTGTCCATGTGATACCTTAAAGTAGAATGAAAGACTGTGCTGAGCAAAATAAAATGTGCTATCAGGGGAAAAAAAAAGAACTGGTTCTGGGAGTTAGCTGTTACCAGAAAAGTCTCTTCCTAGGAGAACAGGCACTGTTAATTCTCAGTGTTTATTGCATAATTGTTACCAGACGGGCTACGGAGTTGAGCCTGGGATTTGACTCCTGATTTCCCTGTGTGACCTGCAGAAGTTACTTAACCTCAATTTTCACATCAACATAATGGGAATAATATAAGTGCCTCCAGAGACCCAGGCGGGTGGTCTCACTTGAGGCCAGGAGTTCGAGGCCGGCCTTGCCAACATGGTGAAACCTCGTCTCTACTAAAAATACAAACACGGTTGTGGTGCACTCCAGCCTGGGCAGCAGAGCAAGACTGTCTCAAAAAAATAATAAAGTCAAATAAAAATAAAGCAACTTGGAACCTGCACTTCTGCGGCTGATCAGATTGTGCACTGCTCCTTCTCCGGTCTAGGAAGCTTATGTGTTAGGCTGTCTCTCTGCCCCCCTCTTGCCTGCTCCCTCCTTCTCTCAGCTGCAGCTTTCTGGCCTTCATCAAACTTGAGCTGTTTTTCTTGCCTTAGGCCCTGGGCTGTCTTTCCACCTCCCACACACACCTCTTATGGGCAGCATCTCCTTCTCCTCCAAGCCTAGCGCCTCCATGATGGGGGCTCTTCCTGGCTCCTCCTCGTGCTTTTGGAGCTCTCTGTACCTTTCCTCTGTCGACTAAAAATGAAATCAGCCCTTCACCGACTGAACAGAGCCCCTCTTGGCTAAGGAACCCAAGAAAAACCTTAAAAACAGTTCCCAGCCATGATGAGATGGGGGGTCAGACACGCCTCATGAAGCCCCTCCGTCTTACAGTTTAGAAACAACAACTGACCAGCATTCACATTAAAACAGAGATCATGAGACTGGCAGAACAGACTCTTTATGGCAATACAGTGTCAAATTATAAACAGGACCTCGGGCCATGGCAGGTGAGGGTTAAGTCACACACTCCACACTTGCCACAAGCTTTTCTTTTTCTCTAGCAGCTAAACAAGCTCTAGATGGCCTGGAGATAAGCAATATTAAAACAATTACAATTCGCCCAGCTCCCAGAGGCTGAGGGACTGACCACCAGTTCCACCAGCCATAACTACAGCTTTCACTGGACAAGAGGCTGATTTCAGCAAGATCATGGACTGGCTCTGGTCAGTTTACAGAGATTGTGCACTTGCCTGCCCTCGTTTTCTGAAAAGTCCTTTTGACGAATAGGGCCTAATTGTAATATATTTAAATGTCAAGTCTCCACCCCAAAGTAAACATGGGTCGAATGGTACATGCATGTTTGTTCAATATGCATGTGTCGAACTACCTTCATGAATATTCATAGCCCCTCCTGCAATCTGTTGAATATGTATGTTTAGCGAACCCATTCAGCATAAAGCTCCTACCCCAACCCCTCCTCCTATCTGTCTGTGGTCTTGGCTGGAGGCACGCTTCCTAGCCTGTGGGATGACCACCTTGCAGGCTGTAACCTCCTCTAAAGGAGTCTCCTCCTCTCCTTTCCCAAATTTATAAATCACGTGATTTTTTTTAAGTTAACGTATCACAGTACCAAATCACAGGTGTAATTCTGCTACTTGTGTTCACATCTGATTGACATCTTCCCCAACACACACAGGGCCACTCACTTTAATAAGGGCATAGGAGCAGGGATCTATTCGTTGAATAAAGAAAGGGAATGAATGAATGAATCAATGAATCAATGAATGAATCAGTGAATGAAGGCACTTAATCAAGACTCAGCTGTTTGCCAGACAGGCTCCAGTCCAAGGATCAGGAGTACTTGACCTGCTAAAGAAAGTGCTCTTCATCTCAGAGCTGATGAACCTGAACGTTTCAGTCATTTTCCTGCTAAAGTGCCCAGTCTACTTGAAATCTTTAAAAATTGGTGTATTTGGGCCGGGTGCGGTGGCTCATGCCTGTAATCCCAGCACTTTGGGAGGCCGAGGTGGTCAGATCACCTGAGGCCAGGAGTTCAAGACCAGCCTGACCAACATGGAGAAATACCGTCTCTACTAAAAATACAAAATTAGCCAGGCGTGGTGGCACATGCCTATAATCCCAGCTACTCAGGAGGCTGAGGCAGGAGAACTGCTTGAACCTGGTAGGCAGAGGTTGCAGTGAGCCAAGATCGCACCATTGCACTCCAGCCTGGGCAACAAGAGTGAAACTCCGTCTCAAAAAAAAAAAAAATTGGCATGTTTGGCTGGGCATGGTGGCTCATGCCTGTAATCTCATGACACTTTGAGAGGCCGAGGCAGGAGGATCACTGGAGCCCAGGAGTTGGAGACCAGACTGGGCAACACAAGGAGACCCCCATCTCTAAAAACAAAAATTATTTAAAAAATAGCCAGGTGTAGGCCGGGCGCGGTGGCTCATGCCTGTAATCCCAGCACTTTGGGAGGCTGAGGCAGAGGATCACGAGGTCAGGAGATCAAGACCATCCTGGCTAACACAGTGAAACCCTGTCTCTACTAAAAATACAAAAAATTAGCCATGCGTAGTGGTGGGTGCCTGTAGTCCCAGCTACTAGGGAGGCTGAGGCAGGAGAATGGAGTGAACCCAGGAGGTGCAGCTTGCAGTGAGCCAAGATTGCACCACTGCACTCCAGGCTGGGCAACAGAGTGAGACTCTGTCTCAAAAAAAAAAAAAAAAGCCAGAGGTGGCGCATGCACCTGTAATCCCAGCTACTGGGGATGGAGGTGGGAGTGGGGAATCACTTGAGCCCAGGAGATCAAGGCTGCAGTGAACCGTGGTTGTGCCACTGCACTCCACCCTGGGAGACAGAGTGAGACCCTGTCTCAAAAAACAAATAAACAATAAAATCTGGCGTGTTTGTGTCATCTAAATTGACAAATCATCATCATGATTATTGTCACCACAACCATTTGTTGTGAACTCATCAGGTGCCAGGTGCTGGGCTTTTGACATGAGCCTGTGACATTGTGACATGCTTTGCCAACATTTGTCATTATTTGTCTTTTTTTTTTTTTTTTCTTGAGACAGTATCTTGCTCTGTTACCCAGGCTGGAGTGCAATGGCACGATCTCAGCTGCCTCAGCCTCCCAAGTAGCTGGGACTACAGGCATGTGCCACCACACCTGGCTAATTTTTTTTTTGTATTTTTAGTAGAGACAGGGTTTTGGCACGTCGGCCAGACTGGTCTCGAACTCCTGACCTCAGGTGATCCACCCGCCTCGGTCTCCCAAAGTGCTAGGATGACAGGCGTGAGCTGCTGCATCCAGCTGAAAGCCACTTTGAAACAACCCATCCACTTTTTGTTCTGTTTCTGCTTTTGTCAGCCTCCGCTATCTATCACACCAACCTCCTCTATTCAGCTCATCGGGACACTCATTCTATTGCCCAATTCTAGAATAACAAATAAAACCTCATTCAGCGTAGGTGCTGTGGCTGAGATCATGCCACTGCACTCCAGCCTGGGCAACACAGCAAGACTCAGAGAAGAAAGAAAAGAGAAGAGAAAGAAGAAGAGAAGAGGAAGGAGAAGAGAAGAGAAGAGAAGGGAAGAGAGGAGAAGAGAAGAGAGGAGAAGAGGGGAGGGGAGGGGGAGGAGGAGGGGGAGGGGAGGGGGAGGAGGAGGGGGAGGGGAGGGGAGGAGGAGGGGGAGGGGAGGGGGAGGAGGAGGGGGAGGGGAGGGGGAGGAGGAGGGGGAGGGGAGAAGGAGGTGGAGGGGAGGGGAGGGGAGGGGGAGGGGAGGGGGAGGGGAGGAAAGAGAAAGAAAGAAGGGAGGGAGGGAGGGAGAGAGAGAGAAGAGAGAGAGAGGAGAGAGAGAGAGAAAGGGAAAGAGAGAAAGAGAGGGAAAGAAAGAAAGTGTCAATTACGATATTTAAACTGATCGATTGTAATTTTGTCAGCCTTTAGACATGAATTTTTTTTTTTTTTTTTTTTTTTGAGACGGAGTCTTGCTCTGCCACCCAGACTGGGCTGGAGTGCAGTGGCCGGATCTCAGCTCACTGCAAGCTCCGCCTCCCGGGTTCACGCCATTCTCCTGCCTCAGCCTCCCAAGTAGCTGGGACTACAGGCGCCCGCCTCGTCGCCCGGCTAGTTTTTTGTATTTTTAAGTAGAGACAGGGTTTCACCGTATTAGCCAGGATGGTCTTGATCTCCTGACCTCGTGATCCGCCCGTCTCCGCCTCCCAAAGTGCTGGGATTACAGGATTGAGCCACCGCGCCCGGCTAGACATGGATTTTTTTAAAGCTGTGACCGGAAGCAAAGTCCCCTCGGCAGAGTGACAGAGCTCTTTGTTCTCTTCCCCTGCCTCTTCCCCCAGAGTAAAAATCCACGCGCAATGGCACCAAACTGGGGGAGGGACCTACTTTTCCTAAGTCACACCCTGCTCTATAAGTGGGTACCAGGGGGTGGCAGCCACTGATATTCTCAGCTGGTCTCGCCCCGCCTAGTGTGAAAAAGCCTCCATCCTATGAGCTAGCTGGAGTTGGGCCAGCAGGGCCCAAGCACTCTCAACCTGCGGCACCTGGAGAACAGTGTCCACGCTCCAGGTGGGCCTTGTGGGAAAGTCCTGTCTGCTGTACCTGCTTGCAATAGAGATTCTGCAACACAGGGATGGTCAGGGAGGGGTGGGTGCTGTGTAAAGAAAGGCCAGCAGCCTTCCCCTCCCACAGCGAAATGAAGAGCCAGACTAGGAGCTGGGATAAGAGCCTCTGTCTTTTTGACCACACCTGCCTAGAGTATAACACCCCAGGTAAAACTTCCACAACACAGAGCTGGGGGGTTAGGGGGAGAAATTGTGTTTTTCTAACACCAAGTATTTGTTACTTTCACACCAATGATCTGATACCAGCTGGGTGTCCAACATGTGTGAGTAAGTAAAATTTAAAAGCTGGCCGGGTGCAGTGGATCATGCCTGTAATCCCAGCACTCTGGGAGGCCAAGGCGGGCAGATCACTTGAGGTCACGCGTTTGAGACCACCCTGGGCAACATGATGAAACTCCATCTCCACCAAAAAAATTTAAAAAATTAGCCAGGTATGGTGGCGCATGTGTGTAGTCCCCAGCTACTTGGGAGGCTGAGGCAGGAGAATCGCTTGAACCCAGGAGGCAGAGGTTGCGAGCCGAGATCGCACCACTGCACTCCAGCTTGGGCAACAGAACGAGACTCTGCCTCAAAAAAAAGAAAAAAATGTAAAAGCTGTTGGAACCCCAAAACCGCTTTAAGCCTTGAGAGAGATGTGACTGTGATGTGGGTCACAGAGCCTGTTCTACAGATCTGCCTCTTAGACTGGAGCTTAACCCTCTTCCCCATTGCTCCCGTTCTGTACCCGACGAGGAAAAGCCAGAGACCGGAACTCCCTCCCCATCCCTGACCTTGTTGTAAATTAACTACCTCCGTTATTGGACTGTACCTAACTCAGACCAGATGTGGTGTGAACAGAGACCCTGTGGCCGATCGTAACTCACTGCAACCTCAAACTCCTGGGCTCAAGCATCCTCCCACCTCAGTCTCCTGAGTAACTGGGACTACAGCGTATGCCACCATGCCTGTTTTTTTTTAGAGATGGGCGTCTTGCTATATTGCCCAGGCTGGTCTTGAACTCCTGGCCTTAAGTGATCCTCCCACCTTGGCCTCTGAAAGTGCTGGGATTATAGGCATGAACCAGTGCACCTGGCCAGGGCTGCTTTATGATGCCTGGCCTCCCTGCCTCCCTAGGGCCTAGGTTTCTTCCCTCCAAAGCCTCCCAGAGGTGACAGTACCCACAGGTCACTTCACTTCCTTGGCCGGTGCTACATTCTGCCATGGCTTTGTGCACTGCCTGCCTCCCCTCAGAAGACCCAGCTCCTGTGGGGCTGCTGACCTTTGTGTCTCACAGCTCCCGCAGCTCTAGGCCCATCAGTCTCAGTCCCCAGGAGACTACGGAAGGCAGCTGCACAAATGATAATGAGACGTGCCCCTGTGCAAGTAGACGGCCTAGGGTCCAAGTAGGGAGCTTTGGGGAGAGTCTCCAAGCAAGCTCCAGGAAGTGCTCTCCCTCCAACCTGCAGGCACTCCCCTGCCTCAACTGGAAGTCTGGCCGAGAAGTTCAGTGCTGACGAAGGCGAGGAGGGGCAGGTGTCCAAGCTGGCACCTCTGTGGGTTCCAGCTGCCCGAGGGGCCGGGTCCCCATCAGGCTGGGAATTCAGAGCTACCCCCTGCGATGGGCCTGGGGAAAAGAGAAATAGAAATGGGGGGGGCACAGGGAGGCCCCCAGTCAGCTGGGAGCACCTGGGAATTTTTGCCCACCTAGGCCTCTGCGGAGCAATGTTCAGGTGGGGGCGGGGGCAATGTCCCCGATGGCAGGGGCATCGCGTTGGGCTGGAAAGGGCACTAGGCCAGGCCTCCCCTCCTCTCCCCGTCAAGGCCTGGGCAGCCAGAGCTCCCTCACTTGTGGTGAGTGCACTCAGGTGAGAGGCCTGTGAGAAGCAACGGGGGTCTCTTCCCTCTGCCCGTCATCCATTTTT